>NC_137863.1:512901-535401 GCF_963924005.1 Protomyctophum bolini | reverse complement strand
ATTCTGTTGATTATGGGGTGATAACAGGAAGCAGGTGACCGTACCTATGGGGTGATAACAGGAAGCAGGTGACCGTACCTATGGATGCTTGCGATGCTATTCTGGAGCGCTGCTGAAGGACGAGGCAGGAGGAGTCTAGACTCCTCTGGGAGGTCAGAGGCGGTCCAGGAGCCTTGTTGGCCGGTCCAGGAGCGCGGCAGACCTCTTCACTGACCGAGGGGGAGGGGGAGGGCTTGTTGGTTCTGACCGCCGGGGCAGCCGCCAGGCGGAAGCTGGTCTGCCGGGCCAGAGGGGGCGCTGTAGCTCCGTCCTGCTGGGCTGGGCCGGGAGGTTGAGGAGGCGGCTGCTGCTTCTCCCAGCGCTGCTTCAGGACGCTGAGGCTGCCGGAGCGCAGGTTGGGAGCGTCGAAGGACTTTAAGATAAGAGGAGGAGACAAGACTTTAAGATAAGAGGAGACAAGACTTTAAGATAAGAGGAGGAAACAAGACTTTAAGATAAGAGGAGACAAGACTTTAAGATAAGAGGAGGAAACAAGACTTTAAGAGGAGGAAAGAGTGAGCATTTAAAAGGCTAACTGTGCATTGGTGTTGGGACCATATTGGTCAGTATAGAAACTGGCACAGCCCTAATACAGTACAGAACGTCGGTCAGAGAGAGAGAGAGGGAGAGAGAGAAAGAGAGAACGTTGGGTTCTTGGTCACCGGTGGAGAGTCATGCATAAGTGATCTGGAGAGAGAGAGAGAGAGAGAGAGACACTTGAAGACAGAGACTGCAGGTCTGAGCACAGAACCTTCTCTGCCGACCACATTCCATTCCGTGGAGCAACAGCGTGCGTCGTTAGTTCACCTTTCTGACTGACTGAGAACAGGGAGGGGTTGAACTCTGAGATAATCACTGTGTCGTGACGGAGAGAACGCACGTCTGGGGCGGCAGATCTCACTCACAGATAAGAGATCGCTCACAGATAACACACCAGATCACACTCACAGATAAGAGATCACACTCACAGATAACACACCAGATCTCACTCACAGATAAGAGATCGCTCACAGATAAGAGATCGCTCACAGATAACACACCAGATCACACTCACAGATAAGAGATCACACTCACAGATAACACACCAGATCACACTCACAGATAAGAGATCACTCACAGATAACACCCCAGATCACACTCACAGATAAGAGATCACTCACAGATAACACACCAGATCTCACTCACAGATAAGAGATCACTCACAGATAACACACCGGATCACACTCACAGATAACACACCAGATCTCACTCACAGATAACACACCAGATCACACTCACAGATAACACACCAGATCACACTCACAGATAACACACCAGATCACACTCACAGATAACACACCAGATCTCACTCACAGATAACACACCAGATCTCACTCACAGATAACACACCAGATCTCACTCACAGATAACACACCAGATCTCACTCACAGATAACACACCAGATCTCACTCACAGATAACACACCAGATCACACTCACAGATAACACACCAGATCTCACTCACAGATAACACACCAGATCACACTCACAGATAACACACCGGATCACACTCACAGATAAGAGATCACTCACAGATAAGAGATCACTCACAGATAAGAGATCGCTCACAGATAAGAGATCGCTCACAGATAAGAGATCGCTCACAGATAAGAGATCGCTCACAGATAAGAGATCACTCACAGATAAGAGATCGCTCACAGATAAGAGATCGCTCACAGATAAGAGATCGCTCACAGATAAGAGATCACTCACAGATAAGAGATCGCTCACAGATAAGAGATCGCTCACAGATAAGAGATCGCTCACAGATAAGAGATCGCTCACAGATAAGAGATCACTCACAGATAACACACCAGATCACACTCACAGATAAGAGATCGCTCACAGATAAGAGATCGCTCACAGATAAGAGATCGCTCACAGATAACACACCAGATCACACTCACAGATAAGAGATCACTCACAGATAACACACCAGATCTCACTCACAGATAACACCCCAGATCACACTCACAGATAACACCCCAGATCACACTCACAGATAACACACCAGATCTCACTCACAGATAACACACCAGATCTCACTCACAGATAACACACCAGATCTCACTCACAGATAACACACCAGATCTCACTCACAGATAACACCCCAGATCACACTCACAGATACCAGTAAGACGCGCAAACGCGGGAAGCGAACGCAGCTCGTACATATTTGGGTTTTGGACGTATAGCTGCTTTGGGGACTCCTTATATGGTTATGGCTGAGTCATGGTGACGTAATCACTCAGCACCATATATGGGCACAAAAGCGGGACAGACAGACAGACAGACACACAGACATGATCTGCTAGGTCTCATAGTAAGTGCTCACTGCGTTCGCAAACACACCAAATAGCAAAAATCAGCTATTCTTTGGGCCCCAACCCCAGCTAGAGGATATATGCGGCATGTGTAATGACATGGATTTCTAAACAAATTAGTTCAACGCAAAAAAATAAAGCCATTCTCCCGAATGATGCCTTCCTTCTGGCAGGGCATGTAAAGGAGAGGAGAGGAGGGCATTTAGCATTTCTTTCACCATGTAGTAAACGCTGCATTCGTGGTCTGGAGAGGGCAGTTGTTGTTTTACAGACAGGGTAAAAGGGGCAGTTGTTTTACAGACAGGTAAAAGGGGAGTTGTTTTACAGACGGGGGGTAAAAGGGGCAGTTGTTTTACAGACGGGGGGTAAAAGGGCAGTTGTTTTACAGACGGGTAAAAGGGGCAGTTGTTGTTTTACAGACGGGTAAAGGGGCAGTTGTTTTACAGACAGGTAAAAGGGCAGTTGTTATACAGACGGGTAAAAGGGGCAGTTGTTGTTTTACAGACGGGTAAAGGGGCAGTTGTTTTACAGACGGGTAAAAAGGGCAGTTGTTGTTTTACAGACGGGTAAAGGGGCAGTTGTTTTACAGACGGGTAAAGGGGCAGTTGTTTTACAGACGGGTAAAAGGGGCAGTTGTTTTACAGACGGGTAAAAGGGGGAAGTTGTTTTACAGACGGGTTAAAGGGGCAGTTGTTTTACAGACGGGTAAAAGGGGCAGTTGTTTTACAGACAACAACAACAACACAAGTTTAAAGAAGGCAACACAATGGACGTCCTGTTATAACAGAACCAATAGAGGCTCAATTAAATAGTTCTGAACATTTCCGAGTGGCAGCGTGTTAAGAAGAAGAATTATGAATTATAACATTCTCCAGAGTCCATCTTATGGTGACAGTCATAATTATGCTGTCGTCATCATCATCATCAACTCCACAACAAAGGAAAGCCTTAACTTTTAGGGTTTGAGTATCTTTTTAGAGTTGACTTGAATGAAATCCCCTCCTTCACATATAAACGGATATCTAGGAAAACACAACTAGCAACTTAAGAGTAAGACATAACTGCTGCAATATAGCACTAAATGTACCAAGGACTACAAAGACAGACAAGAGACACAAACAGAGACAGACACAGAGACAGACAGACAGAGAGAGAGAGACAGAGACCCAAGGCAGAGAGAGAGAGATATAGAGACAGACAAAGACAGACAGACACAGAGAGACAGACAGAGGGAGAGAGACACAGAGAGACAGACAGACACAGACAGACAGACAGACACAGACAGACAGACACAGACAGACAGACACAGAGACAGACAGACAGACAGACAGACACAGACAGAGACAGACAGACAGACACAGAGACCCAAGGCAGAGAGAGACAGACAGACACAGAGAGACAGACAGACAGACACAGAGAGACAGACACAGACAGACAGACAGACACAGAGACCCAAGGCAGAGAGAAATCAGATCAGCACAATCTAGGTCTTTGTGAGTCGGGCCCGGGCCGGCTACAGAGAGAACCCTGTGGACAATGACAACACTGTTCTGTTCTGTTCTGTTCTGGTTCCTTTTCTTTTCTCCGTCTGTTGTTGTAAAGGAGGACAAAAAGTTTAGGCTATAAACCTCGGTAGGGAGACTCGACGGGGCGGCAGGAGGAGGAGGAGGTGTGAGGAGGACAGCTGTCAGTCTGTCAGCCTCAGCTCAGGAGATAAGGTAGTCCTTTAAGATAAGATAATAATACCAATAAGAGAGTCCTTTAGTTCCTTACGGAGGTCTGAGTGACCACATGAAGTGGTGAGAGAGAGACACTGAGACACACTGGAGAGAGACAGAGAGAGAGTTCAGCCGCCCAGATGTTAAGAAATATTCTACTTGTAAGAACTGGTCTCTCTCTCTCTCTTTCTCTCTCTCTCTCTCTCTCTCTCCAGCACCATGGGCGAGACAGAATACCCAGGAAACCAGAGCAGGAAATGAACCACATGGGAAAAAAACCTTAACCCTTTGTTGACGTCGTTGGTAAAACCAGTGATTGATTTACTAAAGATTTACTGAAGTAAAATAATCAGATTTACTGAAGTAAAATAATCAGATTTACTGAAGTAAAATGATCAGATTTACTGAAGTAAAATAATCAGATTTACTGAAGTAAAATAATCAGATTTACTGAAGTAAAATGATCAGATTTACTGAAGTAAAATGATCAGATTTACTGAAGTAAAATAATCAGATTTACTGAAGTAAAATAATCAACGCTGCAATTCGGATGTTCATTCGAAATTCTAAATGTACTCGAGTAAAAGTACAAAAAGTCTATTGGCTTCGAAATGTACTTAAAAGTACCGAAAGTAAAAGAACTACATGTGCAGCATGTCCCATTCCAAAGTAACTAAAGTTTAATTACTAAAGAGTAAAGTACAATATTTGCATCTGAGATATAGTGCAGTAGAAGTAAAAGTATTGTAAATACTCCAATAAAGTACAAATACCTCACAATAGTATTTAGTTACATAAAAGCTCTTTCTCAACCTGACCAACAACACCAGAGATTAGTATAGTAAGTCTAAACAAAACCAAAACAGATCTCAGCTCAAATGGATCTTTGAAATAAGACTTTGGAACTAAAACATTTGGACAGTTTCAAGTTTCAACCATGTCCATTTATATATCTAGATCTACCTTCAATTTACAATTCAGTCATTTATCAGACGCTCTTAATCCAGAGGGATTCACAGTAAGCAAGAACAATTCAACATGGTGATACATCACATATAGGCCTACATGAAAATAAATCGTCATGAATCATACAATCTAACAGTGGAATATCTATATAATGAAACTATACGTATACACTATAGAGTGCTATGTCTGCATGAAATGCTATGTAAGTTGAGCCTTTGCATAATGCCTGTAAGGTCGTCGAGGCTAGGGCCAGCGCTACGGGCACTACCTTCCTACCTACTGTACCTATCAATCAATCTAGTTGGCTGTCTATATAAATGGTGCATTTATATTATATAGCACCTTTATCCAAGACGCTTTACATAGATTGTGCATTACCCATTCAGACAACGTAGACAACGCCCTGGTAACGTCTGTCCCAACAGCCAGGAATCTTGGTGTTGTCCTGGACAGTCAGCTCTCGTTCAAAGCTCACATCACAGCTGTCACTCGATCCTGTAGGTTCACACTCTATAACATACGACGAATTAGACCGTTCCTCACCCAGGAATCAGCCCAGCTCCTAATCCAGACAACAGTCTTGTCAAAACTTGACTATTGTAACTCCCTCCTTACTGGCCTACCAGCATGTGCACTTAAGCCTCTCCAGCTGATCCAAAATGCCGCAGCTCGCTTGGTCTTCAACCAGCCAAAATTCTCACATGTCTCCCCCCTGCTCCGCTCCCTCCACTGGCTCCCGGTCGCTGCCCGCACAGAATACAAAACTCTGATGCTGGCATACAAAGCAACCAAAGGTATGGCTCCCCCATATCTTGCAAGTATGATTGAACCCTACAAACCCTCCCGCGCACTCAGATCAGCTAACGCAGGGAAGCTGGAAGTACCCTCACTAAAAACGCCGGGACAACGCTCCACACGTCCCAAACTCTTCTCCCTTCTGGCTCCAAAACTGTGGAATGCACTTCCCATGGCAGTCAGAACTGCAGCATCACTCCCAATCTTCCGCCGTAGTCTGAAAACCCACCTTTTCAGACTCCATCATGGCCCATAGCACTTACTCTACCCTAGATAGCACTTCTGTAGACTTAGATAGCATTTGAAACAGACTTATAGCATGTTATGTAGACAGCACTAGAATTGCATTGTATATAGTCATAGCACGCCATAGTACATATGTATAGCATAGTAGTATAGGCTATATGTAAAGTTTATACGTATAAATTTCATTATATAGATATTCCACTGTTACTTTCTTAGCTTACGCATGTTTCATGATGAATGTTTTTATGTGATGTATTCCCATGCTTTTGTTCTTGCTTAATGTAAGTCGCTCTGGATTAAGAGCGTCTGCTAAATGCCTAAATTGTAAATTGTAAATTCACACACACACACTCACACTGTTCACACACCTTTACATAGACACTGCATTACATTCACCCATTCACACACACTCACACTGTTCACACACCTTTACATAGACACTGCATTACATTCACCCATTCACACACACACTCACACTGTTCACACACCTTTACATAGACACTGCATTACATTCACCCATTCACACACACATTCACACACCAATGCTGGGGGAAACCATGCAAGGCACCAACCTGCACATCAGGAGCAATCAGGGGTTCAGAGTCTTGCTCAAGGACACTTCGACACTAACTCTGGGGGAGCCCACAGGGATCGAACCCCTGAGCCACTGCCCCGCCCCACTGCCCCGCCCTTAGAAGGCATCAAATAGTAGTTATTTATCAATATTCTATGAAATGTGTTGAAACCTGTCATGTTTCTGCTGAAGGCACAGAACGAACGCAGTACGTTATGGAGTCATGTGACTCCTCTGAGACATCCGTCAACCCACCCCGATTAACCGTTACACTCACATCACACACACACCACGCACGCACACACGCATGCACACACTAACGCGCACACACCGCACGCATACATGCGCCGCACACACAATTAACCATTAGATTCACATCACATGTCAGATATTCTTCACTGCTGCCCTACTTCTGAAGGCACCAGAGTCACACACACACACACACACACACACACACTACTACTTCAGTTACCTTGTAGATTTAGATCATCATTACAAAACATACATTAACCCCATCGCGATTCACGAACGATGTGATGCATTGTGAGCTTGTAGATCTGCTATTTTCACGAATTATCTTTTTTTGTATACATCCGCAAAACATCACTTGAAACCAAATCACCACAAAACACTCCAGCGTTGAACAGAGCTACACACACGTCTGTCTGTTTAACCTTTTAAGTTATATGGTCATTCTCATGCAGCACGTTTGCTTATTACAAAGTAAAGTTAATGATTACCTTGAGTCTCTCCATGACCTGACAGTGACCCCTGGACATTTGGCTTCGTTTTCACCAAGACGTACAGACCGTTGGTAGCCTACTACAGCAGAACAGACCTCTAACGCACAGACAGTTGGTAGCCTACTACAGCAGAACAGACCTCTAACGCACAGACAGTTGGTAGCCTACTACAGCAGAACAGACCTCTAACGCACAGACCGTTGGTAGCCTACTACAGCAGAACAGACCTCTAACGTACAGACCGTTGGTAGCCTACTACAGCAGAGAGTCTGTCTAACGTACAGTTAGACGGTACAGTAGACTACTGCAGAAGAGTCTGTCTAACGTACAGTAACTATACAGCAGAGCAGAAGACGTCCGTCCGTCTGTCTGTCTGTCTGTCTGTCTGTCTGTCTGTCTGCCTTACAGTATAATATAAGTACAGTAGAGCAGACAGCGTGGCCACTTGGCCAGCAGGGATTACAGTCTGCCCTGAAGGAGGATTAGGGGGTTTGACGACCGCCTGTCCGTCACAACAGAGACTGACCAATAAGACGTAAGCCGGGGACAACAAGGCATTCTTTTCGCCTCGGGCGTGGGTTGAGCCACATGCTGTCTGCTGCTGTGTGTGTGTGTGTGTGTGTGTGTGTGTGTGTGTGTGTGTGTGTGTGTGTGTGTGTGTGTGTGTGTCTGTCTACAGAGATAATTATCTTACAGTTCAGTTCTGTGGCATATATCTATACAGTATAGCCTAAGCCAATGGTTCCAAAAACCTTTTCATGTCAAGGACCCCCAAAATGGACACTATAATTATCCCGCGGACCCCCATTTTGAAAAGATCTTCCAGGGACCCCCCAGGGGTCCGTTGGGCCACTCGGCCACAGGCCCGCTCAACTGAGATGCTGAGCATGTCTATAGCTTCTGAAATACTGGGGCGAAAAAAAGTGAGAAAAACAACTAATTGGCAGCACATTTCTGTTGGTAGCGAACCACAGCAAGCCACCGTAGTTTTTTGTCTTTGTATTGAGTTGTGCTTGAAATGTAGGCCTACTGTAATTCTGCAAACTGTTAATAAATACTTCAATCAATCAGTCAACCACGGGATGACAGCTGCGTGTCAGTACATTAATATACACAGACACATGGATACAGAAAGGCTGCTCAGTACTGCATCAAAGTGTTTCAATATAGATAAATATAAATACATCTATGAATATTAATGAATACTTACTCCCTTCTTCCTGTCTGTGTTGGACTCCTCTGCAGCTCTCTGATATCTGATGGAAGAAGACAGCAGAGAAACACAGCATCGTTGACAACACTGACATCTGCTGGTCAAACATGGTAATGCTAAAGAAACTATAGTGCATGTGATGGAGCCATGATGTTGAGGTTGAGGTTGGTTTCCTGTAAAAGCGTTCCAAACAGTGTTGATTTCGTCGACTAAAACTCATACAAATTGTTCGTCGACTACCTTTTTCCACTCACGAAAACTAAATGAAAACTAAGCTATGATGACTAAAACTATAGGACTAAATATATAGACAATTTCGTCAACAAATACAAACTAGACTTAACATGTTAGGAAGGGACTAGTGGACAATCTACAAGCTCACAACGTGTCGATGTAGTGGTCATGGTGGTCAGGAGGTATAGAGCGCCACAGTCCCTCCCCCTTTCAGAACAACGAGTGGCCCAGGAAATGAAACCCCAATGCATTCTCCCATCGGCACTTCTAATATAATTTATTTAAAGACGGTTACGCCGCAGACAAAGCCAACTCGGATCGTGACAAATCATGACAATGAACACAATGTTTTGGGGCCGATCAAATCATTAGAAAGAAGAAAAACAAAACAAATAGTGTTGTCTCCTGACTTTCTTTTCTTCTTTCTAATGATTTGATCGGCCCCCGAAACATTGTGTTCATTGTCATGATTTGTCACGATCCGAGTTGGCTTTTGTCCGTGGCGTAACCGTCTTTAAATAAATTAAATAAGAAGTGCCGATGGGAGAATGCATTGGGGTTTCATTTCCTGGGCCACTCGTTTTTCTGAAAGGGGGAGGGACTGCGGCGCTCTATACCAGTGTTGTTTTTGGCAGCAGAATTCTATTTTAGTTTAGTCATAGTCTTTGGACTGAAACTTAATTTAGTTTTAGTCACATTTTAGTCACCTGGAATGTCTTAGTGTTAGTCGACTAAATGTCATAAGATTTTAGTCGACTAAATCTACAGTTGATTTAGTTGACTAAAATGTATTTCGGCGGGTCTTGATGCCGTCGTAAGTGAGTGTTTTTACACTTACACAAAATAGCCAATCGTGAGCTTGTAGATCAGCTATTTTCAGCATGCAACCAAGTGTAAAATGACTTATACTGGATCTCTTGTCCACTAGTCCCTTCCTAACATTTTAGTCTAGTTTTTATTTGTCGACGAAATTGTCAGTATATTTAGTCTTATAGTTTTAGTCGTCGTAGCTTAGTTTTCATTTAGTTTCCATTAGTTTTCGTCAGTAGAAAAAGGTAGTCGACGAACATTTTTTTCGTCTTTGGTTTTAGTCGAGGAAAACAACCCTGGTGAGGTACTCACTTGGAGAAGCGCTCCGCCAGGGCGGTTCCTTTGCCCCGCCCCCCGCTGACCAGCGACAGCTCCCTGGCGGTGACTCGTACGGACTGGGACGCCCACGACTTCCTGCTGAACGCCCCGCCGCTCTGACCACTCTGACCGCTCTCCATCGCTGGACGACCTGAGACACACACAACCAACACAACGATACACAACGTTACCACACACAACCAACACAACGATACACAACGTTACCACACACAACCAACACAACGATACACAACGTTACCACACACAGCACTACACACAACGTACGCGTGCGTGCGTGCAGCGGTGGCCGAACGGTTTGCGGAGCGGTCTTGATATCGGAAGGTCGCTATAGTTCGTATCCCCGGACCGGCACGTTAAGATTACCACCGCTGAAGTGCCCTTTGAGCAAGGCATTGAACCTCTACCATGAAATGTTCTATGAGCAGGGCCTGGCTGTAAACAAGTTCTTGAGCTTAGTCCAGTTACCCTGGGTAAACATAGTACCTTTCTTAGTCCAGTTACCCTGGGTAAACATAGTACCTTTCCTTAGTCCAGTTACCCTGGGTAAACATAGTACCTTTCCTTTCCTTAGTCCAGTTACCCTGGGTAAACATGGTACCTTTCCTTTCCTTAGTCCAGTTACCCTGGGTAAACATGGTACCTTTCCTTTCCTTAGTCCAGTTACCCTGGGTAAACATAGTACCTTTCCTTTCCTTAGTCCAGTTACCCTGGGTAAACATAGTACCTTTCCTTTCCTTAGTCCAGTTACCCTGGGTAAACATAGTACCTTTCCTTTCCTTAGTCCAGTTACCCTGGGTAAACATAGTACCTTTCCTTTCCTTAGTCCAGTTACCCTGGGTAAACATAGTACCTTTCCTTTCCTTAGTCCAGTTACCCTGGGTAAACATGGTACCTTTCCTTTCCTTAGTCCAGTTACCCTGGGTAAACATAGTACCTTTACTTTCCTTAGTCCAGTTACCCTGGGTAAACATGGTACCTTTCCTTTCCTTAGTCCAGTTACCCTGGGTAAACATAGTACCTTTCCTTTCCTTAGTCCAGTTACCCTGGGTAAACATAGTACCTTTCCTTTCCTTAGTCCAGTTACCCTGGGTAAACATAGTACCTTTCCTTTCCTTAGTCCAGTTACCCTGGGTAAACATAGTACCTTTCCTTTCCTTAGTCCAGTTACCCTGGGTAAACATAGTACCTTTCCTTTCCTTAGTCCAGTTACCCTGGGTAAACATAGTACCTTTCCTTTCCTTAGTCCAGTTACCCTGGGTAAACATAGTACCTTTCCTTTCCTTAGTCCAGTTACCCTGGGTAAACATAGTACCTTTCCTTTCCTTAGTCCAGTTACCCTGGGTAAACATAGTACCTTTCCTTTCCTTAGTCCAGTTACCCTGGGTAAACATAGTACCTTTCCTTTCCTTAGTCCAGTTACCCTGGGTAAACATAGTACCTTTCCTTTCCTTAGTCCAGTTACCCTGGGTAAACATGGTACCTTTCCGTGTGTGTGTGTGTGTGTGTGTGCATGCGTACAGTGCCAATAAATGGTAAGATTAGATAAATATCACTTTTTAAGATGCTTAGGAATATGAACATCCATAAACGCATGGGAGTGTTTTTTGACCGCCAGACAGACAGACAGACAGACAGACAGACCGGCTGTGTTTCACACACACTGTACATACAGTATATCACATTCTGTGAGTATACCAAACGTACCACGACCCTCTACTGTACACTGTATACTGTACATGGATGACACAGACTGTCATTTAACCCATTCTGACCTGAGATCAGATTCTAAACATGTCTTCTACAATCTACATCCTGACAGTTTTCCATTCTGACCTGAGATCAGATTCTAAAAAATGTCTTCTAACATCCTGACAGTTTTCATTCTGACCTGAGATCAGATTCTAAAAAATGTCTTCTAACATCCTGACAGTTTTCATTCTGACCTGAGATCAGATTCTAAAAAATGTCTTCTACATCCTGACAGTTTTCATTCTGACCTGAGATCAGATTCTAAAAAATGTCTTCTAACATCCTGACAGTTTTCATTCTGACCTGAGATCAGATTCTAAAAAATGTCTTCTAACATCCTGACAGTTTTCATTCTGACCTGAGATCAGATTCTAAAAAATGTCTTCTAACATCCTGACAGTTTTCATTCTGACCTGAGATCAGATTCTAAAAAATGTCCTCTACATCCTGACAGTTTTCTGATAAAGCCATGTTTCCATGTCAGTCGAGACTTTGATTTTTAAAAAATAGCAGACCTACAAGCTCGTAGCGCGCCACTCGGTGGCGCGCTACGAGCTTGTAGATCTGCTATTTTTCAATAGCTAAAGCACGACAATGGGTCCCCGCCCAAAATGGTTTAACAGCTCTGCGTTGTGTTGACGCTGAGCATATACAGCCATAATTAGGAGAGAATAAATATCTAGGTCACGTTGTGTCAGCAGAATGTCCCCACGCTGCCTGACATGATTTACAACACACACACACACGCACACGCACGCACACACACAGACACACACACACAAACAACATGTGCGCTTTATGCATGGCTGATTTCCGCCGTCTCACCTGGCCCGAGTCGAACTAATTAGACGCTGAGACCTGGGTGTGGTTTGTGGTTTGGTCACATGATGTTGTGCTCGGAAGCTAATCGATGCTCCGCTATCTCCACACGCACGTAGGCACGTCAACGAGAGCCTCTGTCCCTCCCTGGAGGACTGTAGACCAGCTAGAGGCCCTCTGGAGCTCCACACTCACTCCAGAGGGCCACTATATAGTTCCACTCTCACTCCAGAGGGCCACTATAGTTCCACACTCACTCCAGAGGGCCACTATAGTTCCACACTCACTCCAGAGGGCCACTATAGTTCCACACTCACTCCAGAGGGCCACTATAGTTCCACACTCACTCCAGAGGGCCACTATAGCTCCACACTCACTCCAGAGGGGGCACTATAGTTCCACACTCACTCCAGAGGGCCACTATAGTTCCACACTCACTCCAGAGGGCCACTATAGTTCCACACTCACTCCCGAGGGCCACTATAGTTCCACACTCACTCCCGAGGGCCACTATAGCTCCACACTCACTCCAGAGGGCCACTATAGTTCCGCACTCACTCCAGAGAGGCCACTATAGCTCCACACTCACTCCAGAGGGCCACTATAGTTCCACACTCACTCCAGAGGGCCACTATAGTTCCACACTCACTCCAGAGGGCCACTATAGTTCTGCACTCACTCCAGAGGGCCACTATAGTTCCACACTCACTCCAGAGGGGCCACTATAGTTCCACACTCACTCCAGAGGGGCCACTATAGTTCCACACTCACTCCAGAGGGGGCACTATAGTTCCACACTCACTCCAGAGGGCCACTATAGTTCCACACTCACTCCAGAGGGCCACTATAGTTCCACACTCACTCCCGAGGGCCACTATAGTTCCACACTCACTCCAGAGCGCCACTATAGTTCCACACTCACTCCCGAGGGGGCACTATAGTTCCACACTCACTCCAGAGGGGGCACTATAGTTCCACACTCACTCCCGAAGGCCACATTGCATATACTGTTGAGACTGTTAAGAGTGAAAGGGTTCATTTCTGCATGTCTACATTCTAAGAGGTAAACTGATACTCTGTACATGGCAGTATGGATGATCTCATTCTAAACGCCTGTGGAGCAGGTAGGTATGAACGCGAGTGCAAACTCGCCCTCAGATCTGTGCTCATGCTTGATTGCGAGATGAGAACTCAGCTGGATGTAATCAGAGGTGTTGGTGTGTGTGTGTGTGTGTGTGTGTGTGTGTGTGTGTGTGTGTGTGTGTGTGTGTGTGTGTGTGTGTGTGTGAATCACAACGTGTCATTATCCTGGCTGTGGGCGGAGCTATATGGACGCCGTGAAGGGTGGGCGGAGCTATAGACACTGTGAAGGCCAATGTCTATCGACGACCGGGTTAGAGCAACATTTCACAACACACACACACACACACACACACACACACACACCTACACACACACCTACACTCACACACTCACACACACACACGCACGCACGCACGCACGCAGTGTCTTGAGTGTACAGGGTATAAGTGATGACTGAGGTCAGATCACCATTTTGTGCCATTTTTAACTATATGAGCATGAAGCCAAAAATATCAGATCTACAAGCAGACAAACAAACACAATGCTGAGGCACATTGGTGGGCTATAGAGCTATGAATCAGGCCCCTGGCTGGAAGTTATAGGCTGTGTGGCCTAACTTCCCTGTCCTTGGTTGGAATTGTATGCGGTCAGGTTTTCAGCTGGCTCAGGGAGGAGGACGACCCTGCCATGCATAGTCCACTAGAGGTGTGTGTGTGTGTGTGTGTGTGTGTGTGTGTGTGTGTGACTGTGTGCGCGCGTGTGTGTGTGTGTGTTTGTTTTAGCATCAGTGTAATTTGTAATGTATTTTTTTTAAATGCAATGTATTCTATGAATGTTTTAACTTGTCCTGACTGGACTCTTGGAAGATTATTATAGCCGAAAGAGATCTGAATAAAAATAATGAAATCAAAAGTCCTTTGAAAAAGGAGGCTTTTTTTTCTATTTTGAAAATCATTTTAAAATAGTTGCCGCTCTACAAGCTCAAAACATATACATATGCATATATATATACATATATATATATATATATATACATGCACATATAGCAGGCCAGGTCAGGTTGTGGCCTCCTGGTGGCGCTATAACAGGACAGGTCTCCACCAGGGGCCGCTATAATAAGACAGGTCTCTCCACCAGGGCAGGTCAGGTTGTGGCCTCCTGGTGGCGCTATAATCGGACAGGTCTCCACCAGGGGCCGCTATAATAAGACAGGTCTCTCCACCAGGGCAGGTCAGGTTGTGGCCTCCTGGTGGCGCTATAATAGGACAGGTCTCTCCACCAGGGCAGGTCAGGTTGTGGCCTCCTGGTGGCGCTATAATCGGACAGGTCTCCACCAGGGCAGGTCAGGTTGTGGCCTCCTGGTGGCGCTATAATCGGACAGGTCTCCACCAGGGCAGGTCAGGTTGTGGCCTCCTTGTGGTGCTATAACAGGACAGGTCTCTCCACCAGGGCAGGTCAGGTTGTGGCCTCCTGGTGGCGCTATAATAGGACAGGTCTCTCCACCAGGGCAGGTCAGGTTGTGGCCTCCTGGTGGCGCTATAACAGGACAGGTCTCTCCACCAGGGCAGGTCAGGCTGTGGCCTCCTGGTGGCGCTATAATAGGACAGGTCTCCACCAGGGCAGGTCAAGTTGTGGCCTCCTGGTGGCACTATAATAGGACAGGTCTCTCCACCAGGGCAGGTCAGGCTGTGGCCTCCTGGTGGCGCTATAATAGGACAGGTCTCTCCACCAGGGCAGGTCAGGTTGTGGCCTTCTGGTGGCGCTATAATAGGACAGGTCTCTCCACCAGGGCAGGTCAGGTTGTGGCCTCCTGGTGGCGCTATAACAGGACAGGTCTCTCCACCAGGGCAGGTCAGGCTGTGGCCTCCTGGTGGCGCTATAATAGGACAGGTCTCCACCAGGGCAGGTCAAGTTGTGGCCTCCTGGTGGCACTATAATAGGACAGGTCTCTCCACCAGGGCAGGTCAGGCTGTGGCCTCCTGGTGGCGCTATAATAGGACAGGTCTCCACCAGGGCAGGTCAAGTTGTGGCCTCCTGGTGGCACTATAATAGGACAGGTCTCTCCACCAGGGCAGGTCAGGTTGTGGCCTCCTGGTGGCGCTATAATAGGCCAAATGTGAAAAGGGTGCGATATATTCCTCAGGGTGCATTGGGTTAGCTCCTTCTCCTTCGGTACATATTAAACATGTTATTAAAATACCATAATTATTTCATCATCAATCACTGCTACTGTCTTTTCCTCTTTTCGTTCAGTGAACCACGCCTTCTCTTATCAGTGCCTTTCCACTGAGGTGTAACTGTTACATCATCCGTATAGGGCGACAGTGCCAATACATAAATATATATATATAAATAAATAAGTAGTAGTGTGAACAGACAGACTTTGGACTGAGCCTAAAGTCAACAGAGTATGACGGTGCTAAGTACAGTTAATCTGTAACACTGACATGTTGAGATAAATCGGGTTTTAACCCATTCTGGTGTTAGCATCATGTCGTGCTTTAGCTATTGAAAAATAGCAGATCTACAAGCTCATAGCGCGCCACCGAGTGGCGCGCTACGAGCTTGTAGGTCTGCTATTTTTGAAAAATCGAAGAGCGACTGACATGGAAGACATTTTTAGAATCTGATCTCAGGTCAGAATGAAAACTGTCAGGTTGTAGAAGACATTTTTTAGAATCTGATCTCAGGTCAGAATGAAAACTGTCAGGGTTGTAGAAGACATTTTTTTTAATCTGATCTCAGGTCAGAATGAAAACTGTCGGGTTGTAGAAGACATTTTTAGAATCTGATCTCAGGTCAGAATGAAAACTGTCAGGTTGTAGAAGACATTTTTTAGAATCTGATCTCAGGTCAGAATGAAAACTGTCAGGTTGTAGAAGACATTTTTTAGAATCTGATCTCAGGTCAGAATGAAAACTGTCAGGGTTGTAGAAGACATTTTTTTAAATCTGATCTCAGGTCAGAATGAAAACTGTCAGGTTGTAGAAGACATTTTTTAGAATCTGATCTCAGGTCAGAATGAAAACTGTCAGGGTTGTAGAAGACATTTTTTTTTATCTGATCTCAGGTCAGAATGAAAACTGTCGGGTTGTAGAAGACATTTTTAGAATCTGATCTCAGGTCAGAATGAAAACTGTCGGGTTGTAGAAGACATTTTTAGAATCTGATCTCAGGTCAGAATGAAAACTGTCGGGTTGTAGAAGACATTTTTAGAATCTGATCTCAGGTCAGAATGAAAACTGTCGGGTTGTAGAAGACATTTTTAGAATCTGATCTCAGGTCAGAATGGGTTAAGGACAGGAGAGGAGAACAGGGAACATCGTGACATTTGCACTCAGGACGGTGATTTGGGCGATTTGGAGCAAATCAAATATCAGACGCTTACCTAAGATAATACCTAAGATAATACCTAAGATAATACCTAAGATAATACTATAAGATAAGATAATAGCCGCATGTGTGTGTAAAGAAGACACACATACTGTAGAACTAGAACCGCTAGACCAGTCTGGTCAGTTGTTAGAAGAACATGACATCACTTTACTGCAATGCAGCCTTTATATATGTATATATATATATATATATATATATATATATATATATATATATATATATATATATATATACATACAAGCAGGAAGAGATAAACACTGATGTCACTGTCTACTTCATCCATATCTATAATCATATATATACATAAACACTGATGTCATATCATCACTGTCTACTTCATCCATATCTACAATCCTTATAATAAGAGACACTGATATCATGTCATCTCTACTTCATCCATATCTACAATCCTTATAATAAGAGACACTGATATCATGTCATCTCTACTTCTTCCGTATCTATAATCCCTGACAGTAAAGAATCACCATATTGTGACATAACATCTAAATAACAGCAGCAGTGATGATTTCTATATCGACTAATTCTGTGACAAAAAAAAATGTTCTTCGAAAACTAAATGGAAGCTAAATGAAAACTAAGCTATGATGACTAAAACTAAGACTAAATATACTGATCCTCATCATTAAACCAGTGGGTTCCCGTTGAAACCAGACTATTCCGCCTCATCGGCAGAATGTGTAGGTCTGTTGTGACCGCTCCCTCGGCGTCATGCGGTGTCGGTCTTTAATTGTGCATCAAATCTTGTCACTTGATTTAACAATGGAGAATGTTTTGGGTCCAGTGAAGCGCCGTGCGTCGTGTAAACAACAACGTCATGGTGTTTCGCTTTAGACTCAGGGGTGCCCACACTTTTTTGTCTTGCGAGCTACTTTCAAAATGACGAACTCGCCAAGATCTACCCACCAAAAAAAACAGTATTATCCCATTGCTGATTTATTTTTAAATGTACCTAGCTGCGGCGCACTTGAGGAATAGATGGGAGGATGGGAGGAAATGCAACTGGTAGGGTTTTAAAAAATATATATATCTGTATAATGCTACTGACATCTGTGTGCAACACACTTGAAAACAAAGACTTGCATTGTGGGTTTGAGCTGACTTTTTGATGTCAATCAATCAAAATGTCACCTTAATTCAAGTGGCAGGTGCAATTTTTTTAGGGGCATGTCATGTGTTCTACCTGCACAGCCTTTGTGATCTACTGGTAGATCACTACCTTTTGGGAACCCCTGACTTAGAGAGACACAGTGCTGAGATTTTGGACTGGAGGTTTTTTTTTTATATATATTTTTTTTATCCCACGATTTTGTAACCCATTTTTCACCCCTGTGTCAATCATCTAATGATCCTGGGCTCTACACACCCTCCACCAACCTAGTCCCCATATATGGGGGACAAGGAGAGACCAACCTAGTCCCCATATATGGGGGACAAGGGGAGACCAACCTAGTCCCCATATATGGGGGACAAGGAGAGACCAACCTAGTCCCCATATATGGGGGACAAGGGGAGACCAACCTAGTCCCCATATATGGGGGACAAGGGGAGACCAACCTAGTCCCCATATATGGGGGACAAGGGGAGACCAACCTAGTCCCCATATATGGGGGACAAGGGGAGACCAACCTAGTCCCCATATATGGGGGACAAGGGGAGAGCAACGGACTTGAACTCATGCTTCCTTCATGCCTGAGTGTCCAAGTTGCTCCTTTACACCTGACAGGGGGGAGTTTCCCTGGTTGGACGTATAGCGCGTGGAAGGAACACGTTATTCCGACCAGTTCCTTTCCCCTCCATTAGGCGCCCCGGCTGGCCAGGGGGAGGCAGTTTAGAGACCAGGATTGGACTGGAGTTTTAACACATTTAAAGCAGAGATTTGAGTGGCAAACGTTGGCTCCGAAAGAATATATATTAAAAGATTTGTGCCACGTACATTTTCACAATTTTTCCACAAATAGCAGATCTACAAGCTCATAGTGCGGCACTTGGTGCCGTGCTATGAGCTTGTAGATCTGCTATTTTTCAATAGCTGAAGTATAATCGGCTATTTCGAGACTATTTGACACCGCAAGGTTGCCAGTTCGATCCCTGTGGGCTCCCCCAGAGTCGGTGTCGAAGTGTCCTTGAGCAAGACTCTGAACCCCTGATTGCTCCTGATGTGCAGGTTGGTGCCTTGCATGGTTTCCTCCGCCATCGGTGTGTGAATGGGTGAATGTAATGCACAATCTATGTAAAGGTGTGTGAATGTGTGTGTGAATGGGTGAATGTAATGCACAATCTATGTAAAGGTGTGTGAATGTGTGTGTGAATGGGTGAATGTAATGCACAATCTATGTAAAGGTGTGTGAATGTGTGTGTGAATGGGTGAATGTAATGCACAATCTATGTAAAGGTGTGTGAATGTGTGTGTGAATGGGTGAATGTAATGCACAATCTATGTAAAGGTGTGTGAATGTAATGCACAATCTATGTAAAGGTGTGTGCATGTGTGTGTGTGTGTGTGTGTGTGAATGGGTGAATGTAATGCACTGTGTGTGTGTGTGTGTGTGTGTGTGTGTGTGTGTGTGTGTGTGTGTGTGTGTGTGTGTGTGTGTGTGTGTGTGTGTGTGTGAATGGGTGAATGTAATGCACAATCTATGTAAAGTGCCTTTAGTAGAAACAGTAAACAGTATTTGACAACAACAACAACAACAACAACAACCAAGGCTTTCCAAATTACGGAGCTTAAAACTATTACTCTAAAATGTTCTGTGTCTTTCTGTGTTGACGATGCCTAACGTCAAATCCCCTGTTTTTACCGCCGTACCGTCTGTCCTTCACTGCGAGGACACACACTGTCCTCCTTCAGACAGACACTGTCCTCATTCAGACAGACACTGTCCTCCTTCAGACACACACTGTCCTCCTTCAGACACACACTGTCCTCCTTCAGACAGACACTGTCCTCATTCAGACACACACTGTCCTCCTTCAGACAGACACTGTCCTCCTTCAGACACACACTGTCCTCCTTCAGACACACACTGTCCTCCTTCAGACACACACTGTCCTCCTTCAGACAGACACTGTCCTCCTTCAGACAGACACTGTCCTCCTTCAGACACACACTGTCCTCCTTCAGACAGACACTGTCCTCCTTCAGACACACACTGTCCTCATTCAGACACACACTGTCCTCCTTCAGACAGACACTGTCCTCCTTCAGACACACACTGTCCTCCTTCAGACACACACTGTCCTCCTTCAGACACACACTGTCCTCCTTCAGACAGACACTGTCCTCCTTCAGACAGACACTGTCCTCCTTCAGACACACACTGTCCTCCTTCAGACACACACTGTCCTCATTCAGACACACACTGTCCTCCTTCAGACACACACTGTCCTCCTTCAGACACACACTGTCCTCATTCAGACACACACTGTCCTCCTTCAGACACACACTGTCCTCATTCAGACACACACTGTCCTCCTTCAGACACACACTGTCCTCATTCAGACACACACTGTCCTCCTTCAGACACACACTGTCCTCCTTCAGACAGACACTGTCCTCCTTCAGACACACACTGTCCTCCTTCAGACACACACTGTCCTCCTTCAGACAGACACTGTCCTCCTTCAGACAGACACTGTCCTCCTTCAGACACACACTGTCCTCATTCAGACACACACTGTCCTCCTTCAGACACACACTGTCCTCATTCAGACACACACTGTCCTCCTTCAGACACACACTGTCCTCCTTCAGACACACACTGTCCTCCTTCAGACAGACACTGTCCTCCTTCAGACACACACTGTCCTCCTTCAGACACACACTGTCCTCCTTCAGACAGACACTGTCCTCCTTCAGACAGACACTGTCCTCCTTCAGACACACACTGTCCTCCTTCAGACACACACTGTCCTCCTTCAGACAGACACTGTCCTCCTTCAGACAGACACTGTCAGCTGTATTTTGCGTGTCTAAAGTACCAGGTCTTATTCCCTAACTTGAGTAAACTAAAGACCTGGAGGCGTGATCAACGCTCTTTGGCCACTCAGAATAGCCAAAGAGCATTGACCACGCCTCCAGGTCTTTAGTTTACTCAAGTTAGGGAATAAGACCTGGTACTTAAGACACGCAAAATACAGCCCATAGTCTTCCTCACCACTAGGACATGTCAGCTCCAGAACCGCTGAACCTCGGCCCAGGGTTACAGGGTCCCACGGCCCAGGGTTACAGGGTCCCACGGCCCAGGGTTACAGGGTCCCACGGCCCAGGCAGAGCACAACAGCCTCTTTACCTCCACAGAGATCACAGTGAACTTTGAACCGCCCCATAGCAACCAGCCAGCCCGTTGCCACAACAAAACCACACAGGACACATATATTGCACAGACTGAGAGCACGCAACCTATAATTGACGTAACTAAGGGTTTATCCATTATTAAGGAGCGTAAACATGCAGAAAAACTGGAAAAGCACTATTGTAAGTGCAGCCACGACCATGAATAACCAGCTAGCCTATACAGCTGCTAACCTGACTGCTAACTGAATAACCAGCTAGTCTATACAGCTGCTAACCTGACTGCTAACTGAATAACCAGCTAGCCCACAGCTGCTAACCTGACTTGACATGACTTGGGCCTGACATTGGCAGGTACATGTTATCTGAACTAAAGCAGACGTACAGTACAGTACAGTACAGTACAGTACAGTACAGTACAGAGCTCTTACTAGGTTGCTACTGTTACATAAGTGTCACATTTTACAGTAATCTGTACACAATTTTGAAAGTATGTTAGTTTTTACTCAATGTTCAGCCCCATTTAACAGTCAAGGCAACAGTCTTGGACATAAACATGTCTTTACAGATAAACAGATATAATAAATGTATAATAAATGTATTTACAGATAAACAGATATAATGACAGAGTGGAATTACACAAACAACAAGTGTTGTTATTCTGGATATAAAGATGGATATGGGTGGGAGGGGAGGGGAGGGGGGGGGCACCTAACATGAAACTCAATCCTTTTAACGGGGGCTGGCTTAGGTTTACCCCATAACACACACACACACACACACACACACACACACACACACACACACACACACACGAGAACAGGTATACACACACTTTAAAATCTACTTACCGGTATACTTTTTCTCCTATACATACTATATTTTTACAAAGTAACGTTGACATAAAGAATACATTTTGAGTCACACACTATGATCTTTATATCTTTATCTAATAGTTGTTGTTGTTTCATGTCATTCCTTTAATTCTGTTCTTACCTGAATGTAGAAGCACTTCGGATGAGATGAGTCACTGAGGCACTCCTCTGGTGAAACCTTCACAATCACAGACACCTGACACTCCTCTCTCTCTCTCTCTGTCTCT
>NC_137863.1:412901-507901 GCF_963924005.1 Protomyctophum bolini | reverse complement strand
ATGCCCCTCACATGATGAGTAGTGGATGTGTCTGCTATATGCACTGTGACGCCCCACACATGATGAGTAGTGGATGTGTCTGCTATATGCACTGTGATGCCCCACACATGATGAGTAGTGGATGTGTCTGCTATATGCACTGTGACGCCCCACACATGATGAGTAGTGGATGTGTCTGCTATATGCACTGTGACGCCCCACACATGATGAGTAGTGGATGTGTCTGCTATATGCACTGTGATGCCCCACACATGATGAGTAGTGGATGTGTCTGCTATATGCACTGTGACGCCCCACACATGATGAGTAGTGGATGTGTCTGCTATATGCACTGTGACGCCCCACACATGATGAGTAGTGGATGTGTCTGCTATATGCACTGTGATGCCCCTCACATGATGAGTAGTGGATGTGTCTGCTATATGCACTGTGACGCCCCACACATGATGAGTAGTGGATGTGTCTGCTATATGCACTGTGATGCCCCTCACATGATGAGTAGTGGATGTGTCTGCTATATGCACTGTGATGCCCCTCACATGATGAGTAGTGGATGTGTCTGCTATATGCACTGTGATGCCCCACACATGATGAGTAGTGGATGTGTCTGCTATATGCACTGTGATGCCCCTCACATGATGAGTAGTGGATGTGTCTGCTATATGCACTGTGATGCCCCACACATGATGAGTAGTGGATGTGTCTGCTATATGCACTGTGACGCCCCACACATGATGAGTAGTGGATGTGTCTGCTATATGCACTGTGACGCCCCACACATGATGAGTAGTGGATGTGTCTGCTATATGCACTGTGACGCCCCACACATGATGAGTAGTGGATGTGTCTGCTATATGCACTGTGACGCCCCACACATGATGAGTAGTGGATGTGTCTGCTATATGCACTGTGATGCCCCACACATGATGAGTAGTGGATGTGTCTGCTATATGCACTGTGACGCCCCACACATGATGAGTAGTGGATGTGTCTGCTATATGCACTGTGACGCCCCACACATGATGAGTAGTGGATGTGTCTGCTATATGCACTGTGACGCCCCACACATGATGAGTAGTGGATGTGTCTGCTATATGCACTGTGACGCCCCACACATGATGAGTAGTGGATGTGCCTGCCTATATGCACTGTGAAGCCCCACACATGATGAGTAGTGGATGTGTCTGCTATATGCACTGTGACGCCCCACACATGATGAGTAGTGGATGTGTCTG
Organism: Protomyctophum bolini; assembly: GCF_963924005.1. NCBI lineage: Eukaryota > Metazoa > Chordata > Actinopteri > Myctophiformes > Myctophidae > Protomyctophum > Protomyctophum bolini. Next base: position 506,666 of record NC_137863.1, on the reverse strand, counting down.
CTATATGCACTGTGACGCCCCACACATGATGAGTAGTGGATGTGTCTGCTATATGCACTGTGATGCCCCACACATGATGAGTAGTGGATGTGTCTGCTATATGCACTGTGATGCCCCACACATGATGAGTAGTGGATGTGTCTGCTATATGCACTGTGATGCCCCACACATGATGAGTAGTGGATGTGTCTGCTATATGCACTGTGATGCCCCACACATGATGAGTAGTGGATGTGTCTGCTATATGCACTGTGATGCCCCTCACATGATGAGTAGTGGATGTGTCTGCTATATGCACTGTGACGCCCCACACATGATGAGTAGTGGATGTGTCTGCTATATGCACTGTGATGCCCCTCACATGATGAGTAGTGGATGTGTCTGCTATATGCACTGTGACGCCCCACACATGATGAGTAGTGGATGTGTCTGCTATATGCACTGTGATGCCCCACACATGATGAGTAGTGGATGTGTCTGCTATATGCACTGTGACGCCCCACACATGATGAGTAGTGGATGTGTCTGCTATATGCACTGTGATGCCCCACACATGATGAGTAGTGGATGTGTCTGCTATATGCACTGTGACGCCCCAAACATTCGGTTTATTTCCACGCTCTTAAGAGTTAGATTATTGTTATATTTCCTATTTATTATATATTACTGTACATACTGTACATTCTGTACATTCAACTACAAGTATATTTATTCCCATTACTGCATTACTGTATTGCACTCTGGTTGTACGCCACTATTAATTTCATTGTCAAAGTATTTGTATACTATGTGCAGTGACAATAAATGTAATCTAATCTAATCTAATCTAATCTAATATATATGCCTGTTATTTTTCCTAATGGTACCACATTAATAGAGCATGGAATTGTGGACTAAATCTTATCCAACGATAACAAAATATGAGGCTCAATTTAGGTTAAATGTCATCAAATGGTGGTTCCGTGGCTCAGATGGGTCTGAGAGGCTAAATGTCATCAAACGGTGGTTCCGTGGCTCAGATGGGTCTGAGAGGCTAAATGTCATCAAACGGTGGTTCCGTGGCTCAGATGGGTCTGAGAGGCTAAATGTCATCAAACGGTGGTTCCGTGGCTCAGATGGGTCTGAGAGGCTAAATGTCATCTAACGGTGGTTCCGTGGCTCAGATGGGTCTGAGAGGCTAAATGTCATCAAATGGTGGTTCCGTGGCTCAAATGGGTCTGAGAGGCTAAATGTCATCAAACGGTGGTTCTGTGGCTCAGATGGGTCTGAGAGGCTAAATGTCATCAAATGGTGGTTCCGTGGCTCAGATGGGTCTGAGAGGCTAAATGTCATCAAATGGTGGTTCCGTGGCTCAAATGGGTCTGAGAGGCTAAATGTCATCAAACGGTGGTTCCGTGGCTCAAATGGGTCTGAGAGGCTAAATGTCATCAAACGGTGGTTCCGTGGCTCAAATGGGTCTGAGAGGCTAAATGTCATCAAACGGTGGTTCCGTGGCTCAAATGGGTCTGAGAGGCTAAATGTCATCAAATGGTGCTTCCGTGGCTCAGATGGGTCTGAGAGGCTAAATGTCATCAAACGGTGGTTCCGTGGCTCAAATGGGTCTGAGAGGCTAAATGTCATCAGATGGTGGTTCCGTGGCTCAAATGGGTCTGAGAGGCTAAATGTCATCAAATGGTGCTTCCGTGGCTCAAATGGGTCTGAGAGGCTAAATGTCATCAAATGGTGCTTCCGTGGCTCAAATGGGTCTGAGAGGCTAAATGTCATCAAATGGTGCTTCCGTGGCTCAAATGGGTCTGAGAGGCTAAATGTTATCAAATGGTGCTTCCGTGGCTCAAATGGGTCTGAGAGGCTAAATGTCATCAAATGGTGGTTCCGTGGCTCAAATGGGTCTGAGAGGCTAAATGTCATCAAATGGTGGTTCCGTGGCTCAGATGGGTCTGAGAGGCTAAATGGGCCTTCTTCGTGGGGTTTTATGGCGGTTGGCATCCAAATAGTTGCATTACTGCCCCAATAATGGGCCTTGACATGAAAAGGGTTGAAAACCATGTGCTGTAGGCCATAATACTACAGGAACAGAATGATCTTTTCAATTAGAATTTAATTTACTGTAGGTGATTTTTTTTTACCAGAGGCCAAATGCCGGTAAGCACTTTTACACAGATTGTGCATCGCACGCACATTCACACACCGATGGCGGAGGAAACCATGCAAAGGCACCAACCTGCACATCAGGGGCAATTAGGGGTTCAGACTTGAGTCTTGCTCAAGGACACTTCGACACTAACTCTGGGGGAGCCCACAGGGATCGAACCGGGGGAACCCTGCGGTTCCCATCCGGCATTAATTGCGAACGCAGTGATTGCGAACGCAGTGAGCACTAACTAATGAGACCTAGCAGATCATGTCTGTCTGTGTGTGTGTCTGTCCCGCTGTTACGTCACCATGACTCAGCCATAACCATATAAGGAGTCCCCAAAGCAGCTATACGTCCAAAACCCAAATATGTACGAGCTGCGTTCGCTTCCCGCGTTTGCGCGTCTTACTTGTAATAAGCTATACTATCATAATTATCTGGTTATAATATTGTAATTAATTTTGCACAGTCTGTGGAACATGCGACGTCAGTATAATTTCACGCTTTGTACCTGTATATGACACAGACAGACAGGCAGACAGACAGGCAGGCAGACAGGCAGGCAGGCAGGCAGGCAGACAGACAGACAGACAGGCAGGCAGGCAGACAGACAGACAGACAGACAGACAGACAGACAGACAGACAGACAGACAGACAGGCAGGCAGGCAGGCAGGCAGGCAGGCAGGCAGGCAGGCAGACAGACAGACAGACAGACAGACAGACAGACAGACAGACAGAAAGGCAGGCAGGCAGACAGACAGACAGACAGACAGACAGACAGACAGACAGACAGACAGACAGACAGACAGACAGACAGACAGACAGACAGACAGATCCTAATCTTCCACATTCCCTGATCTGAGGATCCATCACTATTGTTACTGAAGAGACCTTGTTGTGCTGTTCCCTTCAACGGGTGTGTGTGTGTGTGTGTGTGTGTGTGTGTGTGTGTGTTGCGCCGCGCGCCCGTGCGCGTGTGTGGGGGGAGGAGGTTACATCCTGTGGCGTTTCCTGTGTTTGTAAACTAGACGAGAGAGAGAGAGAGAAAGAGAGGGAGGGAGATACAGAGAGAGAGAGAGAGAGAGAGAGAGATATACTGAGAAAGAGAGGGAGGGAGATACAGAGAGAGAGAGAGGTTGGGTAGAGAGATACTGAGAAAGCGAGGGAGAGAGAGAGAAAGAGAGAGAGGGGGGTCGAGAGATACTGAGAGAGAGAGACAGAGGGGGCTGGAGGAGCGACGGGGAGAGAGACGAGTGAATCTAAAGGTAAGATAAATAAAAAGCGTGTTTATTGTTTCAACGTCGTGTTGTTGTTGTTGTGACGGAGATATATTGTGTTATTATCACAATGTTCCTATTGTTGTGATGGTTGGTGTTTTAGGGTTAGTATTAAAGCTCTTCTCTGTTCTTTTCAACGTCAACGTTAGCCTGTTGGAAGCTAAGCTAACGGCTAACTGTAGCCTGCTGGGGTGTGTGGCCAAGGTTGCCAGGCTTTGGGACAGAGACAAGCGAACGTGGTCTAGGAAAACAAGCCCGTTATAATGAAGCCACTGAATGTGTCTCTCTCTGCACACAATGTGGAGAAAACATTTTGTAAAAAAAACTGTTTTTATATATTTTTGTTTTATTTATGAAACTTAAATACTTAAATCAATTTGAAGCCACTCCACAGAATTAGATTGGCTATTTGAAAATAGCCACGATGTGACGCGTTGTGAGCTTGTAGATCTGCTGTTTACAAATACTACTACTAATAATAATAATAATGTTAAAGAAGTAATATTTTAACACACATTTGGTAACTGGGTCCCTGGCACAAAAGTGCCAGGGAGCACAGGGCACAGGAAATAATTCCAGTTAATTTTCCCCATAGACATTTCAAAAAGTATTTATTTAAAGACCTTTTAAGCCTCGTACAAAACAAGCCAACTCGAGTTGTGACAAATCATGACAACAAACACAATATTTTGGGCTGAACAAATAATTAGAAATAAGAAAAAGACGGCAGGTTATTCTTTGTAATTATTTCTAGGTCCAAAATACTGTGTTTGTTGTCATGATTTGTCACGACTCGAGTTGGCTTCGTACGACACGCTTAAAGGGTATTTAAATAAATACTTTTTAAAAATGTCTATGGGGAAAAATGCACTGGGAATTATTTTCTGCAACGCTCTATAAACAACACTTTTAGACGCAAAACAGGCACCCACCCACCCACCAGCTATTTACACAAAATATTAAAGCAACTTTTACACTTATAATAAGGAGACATGGCAACACTTGTGTGTGTGTGTGTGTATGTGGGGGGAGGGGAGGAGAGGAGGAGGGCAGTGTAGTGTGTATGTGGTGGGGGGAGGGGAGGAGAGGAGGAGGGCAGTGTATGTGGTGGGGGGAGGGGAGGAGAGGAGAGGAGGAGGGTAGTGTGTATGTGGTGGGGGGAGGAGAGGAGAGGAGACGCCATCACGAATGTCTTCTTCTTTATCGTCGAATCCAAACGTCCAGGTTCGTCCTTTATTTTATATTCATTCCTAGAACCGAAAAGGCAAATAAAACCTTCTCATTTGCGTATTTACGCCGACGACAATAACACCAATAACGTTTATAACGTTGGAACAAACGAGTCAGGAGGCGCGTGGGCACAACATTGGATTCTTTTTTCTTCTCTTTTTTTCCCCCCTCCCTCCCCTCTCCTCGGCGGAAAACAGCAGATCTCCAAGCTCTCCGCGCGCGGAGTCCGCCGCGCGCCGAGAGCTTGGAGATCTGCTGTTTTCAGCGCGAACGGCACCGTCTCGCGACGAAGCCTCGAGCGGTGGGGGGGCGGTGTGGGGGGGGGGGGGGGGGAGGAGGGCGGGAGGAGAGACACAGCTAGCTCCGCTACAGCTAGCCACCTTTAGCACCGCGATGCTAAAATAAAACAAGAACAATAGGCTCTAAAAGACTAGTTGTTGTTGTTGGTCATTCGGAGCGACGCGCGGCCCCGCGGACGTGTTTTCCACGGGGCGACGTCACGGCGACACTTTGGTCGCGTTAAAATGGCGACGTCCCCCCCCCCACCTCAAAGAGTCTAAAAAAGTAATTTATTTTCTTCCTCTTCGTAACGTGCTATATATAAAGGCCGCTAGCCTAGCCGGGAGGAGGAGGCATTATACTTTGGTCCGACATAGCATTTGGTTGGAAGGAGCATTGGTCCCACTCGGGGGTTAGGTTTAGGCGTGCTGCCGCCCCGTGCTGAGCGGGTTAAGGTTCGGGTGAGGGGTTTGGGGTAGGTAGGTAGTCGATCGGACCAATGGTATTTCGGACCAAAAAAGCCGCCTCCTCCTTGTCTGTCTGTCGCGGTGATATCGCGATGCGTGTTGGCGTTATTATACTGTCTGTATTCATTGTGTTGTTTTTTATGTATTTATATTATCAGTGTAGTAATAGTAATAATAATGGAGTTGTTGTTATAACGTTATAAACAAAGTGTTTATCTCCGCTGGGGCCGTTATAGTTACGCAACGGTAACAAAATGGTAGTAAAAAAAAAACGATCGGGGGTTAGAAGCCTACATGATTCAGTGTGTGTGTGTGTGTGTGTGTGGGTGACTGTGCGTGTGTGTGTGTGTGTGTGTGTGTGTGTGTGTAAACGTGGATTAATTGATAGTAGTAATAGCGGTAGCCTTCCCTCCTCCCATCAATCATAATACTGTTGTGTAAAGACCTCTCACACGTTAATTAATGCTTTAATATTATAACCATTGTCTTGTTTATTTTATTTTATATTTGTGTAAACAACAACAACCGTAAAGAGGCACTAAATTAAATTAAAAAAAAGGCATCTTTCGGATCTCGCCTGGCATCGGCATTCAGCAGTGGTTCCTCCCCTGGGGGGGGGGGGGTCCCGGGGGTCCTTGAGGCAGCTCCAGGGGGTCCCCAGCTAAATGATAGTTTGGAACCAAATGGACCCTTATGGGGTTGTAACTAACTCAGAGTGTATTTGTAGTACACTCTCAGAGTTAAATTAACATTGATTTTTACAATATAAATTGGGGGGTCCCAGAGATAGAAATGCCATTAAATGGGGGGGGGGGGGTCCCGTACGCTAATGCATGTCAAACTGGGGGTCCGTGGGATCCATTGCTGCTGCATTCACAGGAATCTAATGTCAAGGATGGTTTTGATCAGGAACTAATACATAATCAATGCCTTAATCATCTCAAAACCTATAAATAAAGCATTGTTTTGCATTCATTGAGCATTATTTACCAGCTAGTGATCGGCCACGTTTTTTTAATTTTTTTTTACCTTTAACCCATTTTTGGCGGGAACCCCATTTGGTGTTTTGAGCATTATGTTATACTTTAGCTATTGGAAAAAAATAGCAGATCTACAAGAGTGCCGCGCTATGAACTTGTAGATCTGCTATTTTTGAAAAGTCGTGAAAATGTGGTGCAAATCTTTGAATATATATATTTCAGAGCGAACATTTTTAACTAAAATATTGGCTTCTAGGGGGGTCCCTGGAACTACATATTTTGAGATGGGGGGGGGGGGGGGGGTTCGTGGCCCAATAGAGATAAGTCTGGGGGTCCTGGGTTTTTCAGAAAAAAATTAGGATTTAGAAACCCTTTTTTTAATCGACCTCAGTCCAAAATGCGTTCACACACAAACTCTTTCTTGTTGTCAGTTTGCGTGGAGCCAAAGTCCTGCTTGTTGTTGCATTTGCTCCGAATCGTGATAATCTTGTGATTATTTATTATGGACCATATTTGCTTCGGCGAAATGCTGCTTTTCGTACAAGGCCGTTATTAGAAGATAATATCGTAGGAATTAAATGTTTATTTTTTTTACCTTTTGAAATGTACAGTTGACAAGCAGGAGGCAGATGATGTTTTTTGTCCCCCGCCCTCCTCCAATCAGCCCTCTCAGAATACTAATTGAACACTTGGATCGTATCTCAATCGCTCAGAAATTAATATCACGCTTTGACGGGTTTGACGCTGCTCATTCTCAGCCTTTTCACCGTAATACCATTTTAATAGGATTGATTAATGATTGGTAGTACCTGTAGTGCGAGGTGTTGTTAAGATCACAATATAATTGCCACCCACGTCTGGTGCGCTATTTTATCTGACATTGCACTTTAGCTGTCCTGTTTATATTCAGTAAACGTAAAGTATACTTTCTTATACAGATTATTTATGCTGCGTGTTCTTTCTCCCCTAAACGTCACACTCATTATTTCATTTTGATACCCGGCTTAATTGCACATTCCATTTGTGTTTTGGAGGGAAAATGTGTACGTGTTGGCCAGTGGAGACAGTTGGACTAGCCAGCTTTGCGCCTATGTTGTTTAGTAGGTGAACGATATAATGTCAACTATACACTAATCTCGGCCCTTATTTTGTTTTTCGATCAGATATCATTTGTAGATATTCAATTATATTAGGGAATAGTTATTTAAAAGGAACGGTGGTGCAGTGGGTGCCGCTGTTGTCTCACAGCTAGAAGGTCCTGGGTTTGATTCTCGCTGGGGGGCGTGTTCTCTCCTCCGCGTCATCAGTGCCCATACCCGAGGCGGGGTTGGCGAAAGGGCCTTTCTGTGTGGAGTTTGCATGTTCTCCTCGTGTGTGTCCCCTAGGGTAGGTACCCTCACATGTTCTCCCCGTGTCCCCTAGGGTAGGGACCCTCACATGTTCTCCCCGTGTCCCCTAGGGTAGGGACCCTCACATGTTCTCCCCGTGTCCCCTAGGGTAGGTACCCTCACATGTTCTCCCCGTGTCCCCTAGGGTAGGTACCCTCACATGTTCTCCCCGTGTCCCCTAGGGTTGATACCCTCACATGTTCTCCCCGTGTCCCCTAGGGTAGGTACCCTCACATGTTCTCCCCGTGTCCCCTAGGGTAGGTACCCTCACATGTTCTCCCCGTGTCCCCTAGGGTAGGTACCCTCACAAAAACATGCAGTAATCATGGTCTCTAAACTGCCTCCCCCTGGCCAGCCGGGGCGCCTGATGGAGGGGAAAGGAACTGGTCAGAATAACGTGGTCCTTCCACACGCTATGTCCGCCCCCCCCCCCCATGTCGGGTGAAAAGAAGCAGCTTGGACTCCTCATGCACTGAAGGAAGCATGAGGTCAGTCCGTTGCTCTCCCCAGGTTGGCGGAGGCTTTGACAACAAGCGTCCCCGTTCTGGGTGTGAATGTTGGGACCAAAATAGCAGATCTACAAGATCGTGCCACGTTGTGCTGAGCCTGTGGAAAGTCTGTTTTCTGCCAAGGGATTTGTTATAGAGATGTACTTAGTATAGAGCCTTGAGGAACACCGGTGGGTTTAAGGGCCATTTCTTGCACATACCGCTTTACTTGATTTTCAAAATAGTTTAAAAAAAAACAGTTATTTATGTCTAATATGACCCGAGCAATGCACATGGAGAAGAACGGCCAGCATCTCAAATTCAAAACATTTTTTTTTTAGTTGCCGTAATTGATTTTATACTATACTGTTACTGCGCCACACGGCGAACATATTAACCGCTCTACAAACTCACTACGAGGTGCGTCGTAGTGACTGAGCTTGCGCTGTGATCTCTGCCGTTACATATGTTCCGAGTGCCATTATTAGCCTGGCTAGTAGCGCAGTGTTGTTTTATTAGCCTGGCTAGTAGCGCAGTGTTGTTTTATTAGCCTGGCTAGTAGCGCAGTGTTGTTTTGGCTAGTAGCGCAGTGTTGTTTTGGCTAGTAGCACAGTGTTGTTTTGGCTAGTAGCGCAGTGTTGTTTTGGCTAGTAGCGCAGTGTTGCTTTGGCTAGTAGCGCAGTGTTGTTTTGGCTAGTAGCGCAGTGTTGTTTTGGCTAGTAGCACAGTGTTGTTTTGGCTAGTAGCGCAGTGTTGCTTTGGCTAGTAGCGCAGTGTTGTTTTGGCTAGTAGCGCAGTGTTGTTTTATTAGCCTGGCTAGTAGCGCAGTGTTGTTTTGGCTAGTAGCGCAGTGTTGTTTTGGCTAGTAGCGCAGTGTTGTTTTGGCTAGTAGCGCAGTGTTGTTTTGGCTAGTAGCGCAGTGTTTTTTTGGCTAGTAGCGCAGTATTTTATTAGCCTGGCTAGTAGCGCAGTGTTGTTTTTTGTTGTCATTCAATGTTTATTGTTTTTTTTCTTCTTTTCTTCAGTTTGAATGCTAGATGAGTGAGGTGGGTGTGGCTTCCCACCCGACAGAGAGCGACCTATCCTGAGTGAGGTGGGTGTGGCTTCCCCACCCCCGACAGAGAGCGACCTATCCTGAGTGAGGTGGGTGTGGCTTCCCCACCCCCGACAGAGAGCGACCTATCCTGAGTGAGGTGGGTGTGGCTTCCCACACCCGAACAGAGCGACCCCATCCTGAGTGATTGACGGCTCTGGTTGGATGACCTTGGCCCCTCCCACTCGCACACACCGACCGCTCCCAGCGCCATGTCCCACCTGCCCAGCAGCTCAGTCCGAGACCATATGAAATGGGTTCGTCTTTTAAAATACAATACATTTTAACCTGAGAATCTGACCTGAGATCAGATTCTAAAAATATCTTCTACTACATCCTGACAGTTTTCCATTCTGACCTGAGACCTTCTAATATATTTTTTTATCCCACGATTTTGTAACCCATTTTTCACCACTGTGTCAATCATCTAATGTGATCCTGGGCTCTACACACCCTCCACCAACCTAGTCTCCATATATGGGGGACAAGGGGAGACCAACCTAGTCCCCATATATGGGGGACAAGGGGAGACCAACCTAGTCCCCATATATGGGGGACAAGGGGAGAGCAACCTAGTCCCCATATATGGGGGACAAGGGGAGACCAACCTAGTCCCCATATATGGGGGACAAGGGGAGACCAACCTAGTCCCCATATATGGGGGACAAGGGGAGAGCAACGGACTTGAACTCATGCTTCCTTCATGCTTGAGTGTCCAAGTTGCTCCTTTACACCTGACAGGGGGGAGTTTCCCTGGTTGGACGTAGCGCGTGGAAGGAACAAGTTATTCCAACCAGTTCCTTTCCCCTCCATCAGGCGCCCCGGCTGGCCAGGGGGAGGCAGTTTAGTGACCAGGATTACTGCATGTCTTTTGTGAGGGGTACCTACCCTAGAGATCAGATTTAAAAAAAAATGTCTCCTACATCCTGACAGTTTTCATTCTGACCTGAGATCAGATTCTAAAAAATATCTTCTGCATCCTGACCAGTTTTCATTCTGACCTGAGATCAGATCATTCAATAAATGTCTTCTATGTCAGTCGCTCTTCGATTTTTCAAAAACAGCAGACCTACCAGCTCATAGCGCGCCACTCGGTGGCGCGCTATGAGCTTGTATTTCTATTTCTTCAATAGCTAAAGCACAACATGAGGGGGTTCAAAAGGGGTTCCCGCCCCAAAATGGGCTAAGGATTTCTGCAGTCATGTTGTGTTGATGGATGTCAGTCCAATGCTGTTTGGAACCCGTTGAGACCATTCAGACCTGAAGCCCATTCTAAAGACAAGCCTTCTAAATACTAACAGTTTTCTGAAAGAAAAAGAAAAGCAATGTTTCTACGTCTCAGTGGTTCTCAAACTATTTCATGTCAAGGACCCCAAAAAGGACCCCAAAAAGGACCCCAAAAAGGACCCCAAAAAGGCCGCCGACACCTATCTGGAAATATGTTGTTCCAGGGACCCCCCCGGAAGGAAATATAAAAAGAAAGAAGTTTGAGCACCACACTGATAACTGATGCCGTTTTTCACGATGATTTTAGAAACCATTTGTAGAATCTGGTCTCGGGTCTGAAAACGCATTTTGTACCGCAAACATTTTGGCTCGCTCCAGTGATTTCTGTGTACTGTTTCTATCTTATCTATTTCTAGGTGCTGTCTGTCTTTGCTGCTTCTGTTTCTTATTTCGTTGTTGGGTTTATTTTTTGATTGAGATGTTCTTGTTTTATTCCTTTTATTTTATTGTACAGCACCTTAATGCAACTAAAAATAAAATTATCTTTCCTCCAGGCGGGGCTGCTCGGGTGTGAGGCCGTCCTAACCCTAACCCTCCTCTTCCTCCTCCTCTTCCTCCAGGCGGGGCTGCTCTAACCCTCCTCTTCCTCCTCCAGGCGGGGCTGCTCTATCCCTCCTCTTCTTCCTCCTCTTCCTCCAGGCGGGGCTGCTCTAACCCTCCTCTTCCTCCTCTTCCTCCTCCAGGCGGGGCTGCTCTATCCCTCCTCTTCAACCTCCTCTTCCTCCAGGCGGGGCTGCTCTAACCCTCCTCTTCCTCCTCTTCCTCCTCCAGGCGGGGCTGCTCTAACCCTCCTCTTCCTCCTCTTCCTCCTCCAGGCAGGGCTGCTCTAACCCTCCTCTTCCTCCTCTTCCTCCTCCAGGCGGGGCTGCTCTAACCCTCCTCTTCCTCCTCTTCCTCCTCCAGGCAGGGCTGCTCTAACCCTCCTCTTCCTCCTCTTCCTCCTCCAGGCGGGGCTGCTCTAACCCTCCTCTTCCTCCTCTTCCTCCTCCAGGCGGGGCTGCTCTATCCCTCCTCTTCTTCCTCCTCTTCCTCCAGGCGGGGCTGCTCTAACCCTCCTCTTCCTCCTCTTCCTCCAGGCGGGGCTGCTCTAACCCTCCTCTTCCTCCTCTTCCTCCTCCAGGCAGGGCTGCTCTAACCCTCCTCTTCCTCCTCCAGGCGGGGCTGCTCTAACCCTCCTCTTCCTCCTCTTCCTCCTCCAGCGGGGCTGCTCGGGTGTGAGGCCGTCCTGTCCAGCATGGCGTTGATGCAGGCCAGCTCCATGGCCGGGCCGCCCAAGAAGATGATGGCGCCGCTGGGCCACGCCCACGTGCCGCCGCAGAGGGAGGGGCCGGACCGCGGCCCGCCCCAGAGTCACATGATCCTGCCGTCGGGCATGAGCTGTCCGCCTCTGGTGAGGAGACGAGAGGGGTTGGCGGGGACGGGGAGGGCGCTACTTTCTGGCTATTCGGTATTTTAGCGTGTTTTAGCGGCCTCGACACACCGCTCCATCTGAGCGTTTTCTCATGCAGGGCTTAAAGTTCTGATTTCAGTCCTGAGGATCTCATAGGGGTCATTTAATGAGATCAGTGCAGATTTGCAAAAACAACATTTTCAGTCATGGGATTGTTTTTTGCTTTAAGCCCTGCTTATGCAATAATAAAAACCCATATTATTAATGTATTGCTAGAAGAACATACGGTATATATATATATATATATATTGTTTTATTCATATACTTTTGTACCGGTACTTTTCGTCTGGTGCATTTTTCTAATAGTAACTTTGGTCATGAAATTATAACTTGCAAATGGACTCAAGTTTCTCTCTCTCTCTCTCTCTCTCTCTCTCTCTCTCTCCAACCCCCCTTTCTCTCCCCCCCTCTCTCTCTCTCTCCTCCCCCCCTCTCTCCCTCCCCCCTCTCTCTCTCTCTCCTCCCCCCCCTCTCTCCCTCCCCCCTCTCTCTCTCTGTCTTCCCCCCCCTCTCTCCCTCCCCCCTCTCTCTCTCTCCTCCCCCCCCTCTCTCCCTCCCCCCTCTCTCTCTCTCTCCTCCCCCCCTCTCTCCCTCCCCCCTCTCTCTCTCTGTCTTCCCCCCCCCCTCTCCCCCTGTGTCTCCCTCTGTGGTGGGCTGTACACATCTCTCTCTCTCTCTCTCTCTCTCTCTCTGTGGGGTGTCTCTCTCTCTCCCTCGCTCTCTGGGGTGGGGTGTCTCTCTCTCTCTCTCCCTCTCTCTCTCTCTGTGGTGGGGTGTCTCTCTCTCTCTCTCTCCCTCTCTCTCTCTCTCTGGGGTGGGGTCTCTCTCTCTCTCTCCCCAAGCAGCTGATCAGGAAGGAAGGTGACTTCCAGGCGCCACGCCTCCTGGACGAGAAGGAGATGAGAGCCAACGAGGACATGCAGAACATGAAGAAGAAGAACCGCAAGTCAGGAACGCCCTGCAAAGTGAGAGAACATGGAGGGAGGGGGGGGAGGGGGGGGGTGGGGGGGGCAGGAGGGGAAGGGGGAGGGGAGGAGGGGAGGAGGGGAAGGGGGAGGGGAGGAGGAGGGAGGAGGAGGAGGGGGGGAGGTCAGTCACTATGGCTGTCTAAACCCAGAGAGAGCGAGAGAGAGAGAGAGATAGAGAGAGAAGACAGCCTGTAGGTTTTTGCCATACAAGAAGAAAACAATATATACTTATTTCCCTTCATGGTGGAAAAGACGTCTCCTGTCCTGTTAACAGGAGACGAGGGGACGTCTCCTGTCCTGTTAACAGGAGACGAGGGGACGTCTCCTGTCCTGTTAACAGGAGACGAGGGGACGTCTCCTGTCCTGTTAACAGGAGACGAGGGGACGTCTCCTGTTCTAAAGAACCAGGGGGACGTCTCCTGTCCTGTTAACAGGAGACGAGGGGACGTCTCCTGTTCTAAAGAACCAGGGGGACGTCTCCATACGCGTCTCCTGTTCTGTTTGGTTTTTTTTATACGCGGTGCGAGCGAGGAGACGTTTAAGCTTTTGTGTCTCTCTCTCTCTCTCTTTCGACTAGGAGCTTTTATGTGTGCACATTTTTTTTGTGTGGGGGTGGGTGGGTGGGAGGAGTGGAGTGGAGTGGGGGGAGGAGTGGAGGGGAGAAGCGGGTGGGGGATCGGGTGGTGTGTGGAGTGGAGGGGGGGGGGGGGTGGAGGGGTGGGTGGGAGGTGGAGTCGTGGTGGTGGGGGGTGGATCTCTGGAGAGGAAAGAGGGGGAGGGGAGGCAGCAGGCAGCGCACAGACGGAGCACAATAACTGCAGTTGTGTGCAGGGGAGGGGGAGGGGAGGAGGGGGGGGAGGGGAGGGGGAGGGGGGCATTAATGCCTTTCTCTGTTTATTTTATGTTTTTAAAATAGCCATGTTGGTGTAAAAAAAATTACCAGAAAACATGAACCACTGTGTTTCCCAAATGTTGTACTTAAAAAAAAAAAAAAGACAACGTGAAAATAGCCACTGTACAAACTCTCAACACGTGGCGTTGTGAGATCGTAGAGCTGGGAATTTAGATTTATATATTTATTTCTTTTTGATTTGCCTTGACGATGACAAATCATGACATGCCCAAATTACTGACTGCAGGTTGAGTGATTCTTCTTACTGTCCTGTTACTGTCATATTGCGGAAGATTGTTTTGCATTTCAAAGTTGATACAAGATGAAAACCATCGTTTCAAAGTTGACACAAGATGAAAACCATCGTTTCAAAGTTGATACAAGATGAAAACCATCGTTTCAAAGTTAATACAAGATGAAAACCATCGTTTCAAAGTTAATACAAGATGAAAACCATCGTTTCAAAGTTAATACAAGATGAAAACCATCGTTTCAAAGTTAATACAAGATGAAAACCATCGTTTCAAAGTTAATACAAGATGAAAACCATCGTTTCAAAGTTGATACAAGATGAAAACCATCGTTTCAAAGTTGATACAAGATGAAAACCATCGTTTCAAAGTTGATACAAGATGAAAACCATCGTTTCAAAGTTGATACAAGATGAAAACCATCGTTTCAAAGTTGACACAAGATGAAAACCATCGTTTCAAAGTTGATACAAGATGAAAACCATCGTTTCAAAGTTGATACAAGATGAAAACCATCGTTTCAAAGTTGATACAAGATGAAAACCATCGTTTCAAAGTTGATACAAGATGAAAACCATCGTTTCAAAGTTGATACAAGATGAAAACCATCGTTTCAAAGTTGACACAAGATGAAAACCATCGTTTCAAAGTTGATACAAGATGAAAACCATCGTTTCAAAGTTGATACAAGATGAAAACCATCGTTTCAAAGTTGATACAAGATGAAAACCATCGTTTCAAAGTTGATACAAGATGAAAACCATCGTTTCAACTTTCAAAGTTGATACAAGATGAAAACCATCGTTTCAAAGTTGACACAAGATGAAAACCATCGTTTCAAAGTTGATACAAGATGAAAACCATCGTTTCAAAGTTAATACAAGATGAAAACCATCGTTTCAAAGTTGATACAAGATGAAAACCATCGTTTCAAAGTTGATACAAGATGAAAACCATCGTTTCAACTTTCAAAGTTGACACAAGATGAAAACCATCGTTTCAAAGTTGATACAAGATGAAAACCATCGTTTCAACTTTCAAAGTTGACACAAGATGAAAACCATCGTTTCAAAGTTGATACAAGATGAAAACCATCGTTTCAAAGTTGATACAAGATGAAAACCATCGTTTCAAAGTTGACACAAGATGAAAACCATCGTTTCAAAGTTGATACAAGATGAAAACCATCGTTTCAAAGTTGATACAAGATGAAAACCATCGTTTCAACTTTCAAAGTTGATACAAGATGAAAACCATCGTTTCAAAGTTGATACAAGATGAAAACCATCGTTTCAAAGTTGACACAAGATGAAAACCATCGTTTCAAAGTTGATACAAGATGAAAACCATCGTTTCAAAGTTGATACAAGATGAAAACCATCGTTTCAAAGTTGATACAAGATGAAAACCATCGTTTCAAAGTTGATACAAGATGAAAACCATCGTTTCAAAGTTGATACAAGATGAAAACCATCGTTTCAAAGTTAATACAAGATGAAAACCATCGTTTCAAAGTTGATACAAGATGAAAACCATCGTTTCAAAGTTGATACAAGATGAAAACCATCGTTTCAACTTTCAAAGTTGACACAAGATGAAAACCATCGTTTCAAAGTTGATACAAGATGAAAACCATCGTTTCAAAGTTGATACAAGATGAAAACCATCGTTTCAAAGTTGATACAAGATGAAAACCATCGTTTCAAAGTTAATACAAGATGAAAACCATCGTTTCAAAGTTGATACAAGATGAAAACCATCGTTTCAAAGTTGATACAAGATGAAAACCATCGTTTCAAAGTTGATACAAGATGAAAACCATCGTTTCAAAGTTGATACAAGATGAAAACCATCGTTTCAAAGTTAATACAAGATGAAAACCATCGTTTCAAAGTTGACACAAGATGAAAACCATCGTTTCAAAGTTGATACAAGATGAAAACCATCGTTTCAAAGTTGACACAAGATGAAAACCATCGTTTCAAAGTTGATACAAGATGAAAACCATCGTTTCAAAGTTGATACAAGATGAAAACCATCGTTTCAAAGTTGATACAAGATGAAAACCATCGTTTCAAAGTTGATACAAGATGAAAACCATCGTTTCAAAGTTGATACAAGATGAAAACCATCGTTTCAAAGTTAATACAAGATGAAAACCATCGTTTCAAAGTTGATACAAGATGAAAACCATCGTTTCAAAGTTGATACAAGATGAAAACCATCGTTTCAACTTTCAAAGTTGACACAAGATGAAAACCATCGTTTCAAAGTTGATACAAGATGAAAACCATCGTTTCAACTTTCAAAGTTGACACAAGATGAAAACCATCGTTTCAAAGTTGATACAAGATGAAAACCATCGTTTCAAAGTTGATACAAGATGAAAACCATCGTTTCAAAGTTGATACAAGATGAAAACCATCGTTTCAAAGTTAATACAAGATGAAAACCATCGTTTCAAAGTTGATACAAGATGAAAACCATCGTTTCAAAGTTGATACAAGATGAAAACCATCGTTTCAAAGTTGATACAAGATGAAAACCATCGTTTCAAAGTTGATACAAGATGAAAACCATCGTTTCAAAGTTGATACAAGATGAAAACCATCGTTTCAAAGTTGATACAAGATGAAAACCATCGTTTCAAAGTTGATACAAGATGAAAACCATCGTTTCAAAGTTGACACAAGATGAAAACCATCGTTTCAAAGTTGATACAAGATGAAAACCATCGTTTCAAAGTTGATACAAGATGAAAATCATCGTTTCAAAGTTGATACAAGATGAAAACCATCGTTTCAAAGTTGATACAAGATGAAAACCATCGTTTCAAAGTTGATACAAGATGAAAATCATCGTTTCAAAGTTGATACAAGATGAAAACCATCGTTTCAAAGTTGATACAAGATGAAAACCATCGTTTCAAAGTTGATACAAGATGAAAATCATCGTTTCAAAGTTGATACAAGATGAAAACCATCGTTTCAAAGTTGATACAAGATGAAAACCATCGTTTCAAAGTTGATACAAGATAAAAACCATCGTTTCAAAGTTAATACAAGATGAAAACCATCGTTTCAAAGTTGATACAAGATGAAAACCATCGTTTCAAAGTTGATACAAGATGAAAACCATCGTTTCAAAGTTGATACAAGATGAAAACCATCGTTTCAAAGTTGACACAAGATGAAAACCATCGTTTCAAAGTTGACACAAGATGAAAACCATCGTTTCAAAGTTGATACAAGATGAAAACCATCGTTTCAAAGTTGATACAAGATGAAAACCATCGTTTCAAAGTTGACACAAGATGAAAACCATCGTTTCAAAGTTGATACAAGATGAAAACCATCGTTTCAAAGTTGATACAAGATGAAAACCATCGTTTCAAACTCGAGAGAATTGTAGGAACCCAGGTTACTAAATAAATATCCAAAGAAGTTATATATATATATATATATATATATATAGATGTATAGATGTATAGAGAGAGATTGAGCCAAAACAGCCCTATCGCTGTTTTAGATGCATCTATAAATAAATGCAGATGATTCTTGGGACTATTTCAATGATCATGAAACACAAATCATACACGGGTAGGCATTAGGCAAGGACTGAAATTACCATTGATTTCAGTTTATTCATTTTTTTTGTTTCATTCATTCATTCATTCATTTATTTATTGTGTTACTTTCCGTAAGCCATTAAACCCAGGAAAGTATCTGTATCATTATAGCATTGAGATATAATTATGACTGTGTGTGTAGATGTATAAAGAAATGTTCTTTCACAAAACTCTTTTCACCAGTGCCTTTTTTTTCCCTTCTCCTTACTACTTTGACTATTTTGAAAAACATTTAGAAAAGGCACTGGTGAGGATTTACGACAGTGGTTCTCAAAAGTGGAAAATCTGCTATTTTTTTTGGAAAATGCTAGAAAAAGAAAAACTGTAGAAAATGTTTTAACACAAATCTTCTCTTCTGCGGGTCCCTCTGCGGGGTCCTGGCACAAACTCTTTTCAGAATCAGATGGGGGTCCGCGGCCAAATACAGCAATTTGGGGGTCCATGGCAGGAAAAGGTTTGAGAACCACTGACTTGAGAAAATAGATTGTAGAGAATCATCAGCCTATTGCGGTCTTTAACGGGCTTATAGAATGATTTGTTTTATTTATTTAATATATATTTGGTTGTTTGTGCACAGTGAAAATGGCTGATCTACAAGACCACGGCTTTAGCACGACGCGGTGTGTTGTGAGCTTATAGATCGGATGTTTTGGTGCACTTGTAAAGTCAATCCATCCAGTAATGATATTTTTAAAGATTTAAAATATATATATTTGCTACGCTTGTAGCTTAATTAGTTATTTTGCAACTTTAGATTTATTTTCCTCACACTTTATTTTATTTTATTTTATTCTAACATTATTCCTTGTAACGTGTTGGGAACAAATGAGAGTTGGAATAAATAAGCACATTAATCCTTGTTCAAAGTATGGAAAATATAATGGCCTTCACAGCTGTGGAAGGTGCACTGCTATAGCACCTCCTACTGGCCTGACCTTAACCCATTTTAGGTGTCGGCATTATGTTATGCTTTAGCTATTTAAAAATAGCAGATCTACAAGCTCACGCTACGAGCTTTTAGGTCTGCTATTTTTCAAAAATCTTTTCAAAAAACCGACAAACTGTCATTTTCAAACAGACATTTTTTTAATCTGATCTCAGGTCAGAATGGTTTAAGCACCATTACATTATTCTTAAACGTACAGTTATGCATGTCAGGCAAGCAGGGAGAAGGTTCCACAAGATGATGAAATTATAAGTAATAATACAAACAATTAGATCAGGTCAAAAAGTACAGATGGACAAGAAAAAAAACAACCTTTTCTGTGCTCTGCCAAACGCTAACCACAGGTGTGTAGCTGCAGGAATAAGAACTGAACTGTTTCAGCTGTAGAATAGTTCCCCTTTGGGCTTGAGGTCAAGAATGATTTCCCCCTAAAAGTGATCTTTCTGACATGATGGGACATGCCATTAATTAAAACATCTTTAATAACATGTACTAATAAACGAATGCTTGCGCTCACACTTGACAAAAGATTAAATCGTGCAGCAACGCTATACTGTCGCTGAAGTTGAAACCAGCTCAACTTGTGTGGTAGCTTCGTAACTTCGTAGCTTCTTTTTTGTCGGATGTATCTCTTGTATCTTCACGTCATGAAACCTTTAAACCCATTCTGAACGGGAACCCCTTTTGGTGTTATTGGTAGCTATTGGAAAAATAGCAGATCTACAAGCTCGTAGCGCGCCACCGAGTGGCGCGCTACGAGCTTGTAGGTCGGCTATTTCTTCTTGAAAGAAAAATCGAAGAACGACTGAACTTTTTTTTAGAATCTGATCTCTCGGGTCAGAATGGGTTCATCAGACCAGTGTAGTGTGTGTCCGTGTGTCCAGTGGAATAACCTCTTATGAATCTGATCTCAGGTCAGAACGGGTTAATAATAATAAATACCCCCCCACCCCACCCCCCCCCCCCCCTCTCCCGCCAGGCCGCTGGCGCCGACGAGAACGGCGGGCCGGCGTCTAAGGTCCAGAAGAACTTCATCTGCGACCACTGCTACGGAGCCTTCAGGAGCGGCTACCACCTGAAGAGACACATCCTCATCCACACAGGTACGGCGGTCCCTCTAGCCTAGCGCTCCGTCTAACAGAGTGTTAGGTATACGACGGTCCCTCTAGCCTAGCGCTCCGTCTAACAGAGTGTTACGTACGACATTCCCTCTAGCCTAGCGCTCCGTTTAACAGAGTGTTAGGTATGACGGTCCCTCTAGCCTAGCGCTCCGTCTAACAGAGTGTTAGGTATACGACGGTCCCTCTAGCCTAGCGCTCCGTCTAACAGAGTGTTAGGTATACGACGGTCCCTCTAGCCTAGCGCTCCGTCTAACAGAGTGTTACGTACGACATTCCCTCTAGCCTAGCGCTCCGTTTAACAGAGTGTTAGGTATGACGGTCCCTCTAGCCTAGCGCTCCGTTTAACAGAGTGTTAGGTATACGACGGTCCCTCTAGCCTAGCGCTCCGTTTAACAGAGTGTTAGGTACGACGGTCCCTCTAGCCTAGCGCTCCGTTTAACAGAGTGTTAGGTACGGCGGTCCCTCTAGCCTAGCGCTCCGTTTGACAGAGTGTTTACCGAACGGGGCCAGATTACAGTCATCGTCTTCCATTAAAGGGATTGTGACATAAAAAAAAAGGTTTTGGAATTGTTCTTATTTTTTTTTTTTAGGTTTTTTTAATCTCAATTGCACCCAAAAAACATGGACTTTTAACATTCAGTAGATTTTCTGTGGTCCGGGGGGGTTTTATCTGGCTCAAACAGGTGCTCTGATTTTTCCTGCTGTTTGTGATGTAAGATCCTGCAAATCCCATATACTGTATATATACTGTATGTCAATGGGATTTGCCAGCAGATTTTTGTTTTGTTTTCACTGTTTTTTTCATTGTAGCTCAAAAGGCTTCCAAACCCCAAAGAAAACTTCAGACCACAGAAAATCCACTGAATGTTTCAAAGTTCAGGTTTTTTTGGGTGTAATTGAGGTCATAAAACCTAAAAGAAAAAAGAAAAAGAAAAATAAATGAAAATGAATGTCATAAAACCTTTAAAAGAGTCCGGAGAGAGACGCCCTCGGTCGGACGGAAAAGGTTATTTTATTTTATTTATTTAAAAGTTGCAAATGACGACATGTAGGTGTTTTTTTTGCGATGGCCTGCTTTTATATAAGAGCTTTTTGTTGTTTAGGTATTGTTTCATTTTGTTAGATCGGTGGTGCGATGGGCTCTATGCACACAGAATGACTCTTCTGACGTCCGCGCTCTCCTCCCTATACCTCCTTCACAGGTGTTAACCCATGATACTGATTAACCCATTCTGACCTGAGATCAGATTCTAAAAAACAGTTTTCTGAAAAGGCTATGTTTCCGTCAGTGGTTCTTTCGATTTTTCAAAGATGGCAGACCCACAAGCGCGCTATGAGCTTGCAGATCTGCTATTTTTCAATAGCTAAAGCATAGCATAATGCTAACACCAAAAGGGGTTCCCGCCTAAAATGGGTTAAGTCTCTTTTGCGACATTGAGGGGGCAGAAACCCAGAGCCATCTAATAGAAGAGTTGCGACATTGAGGGGGGCAGAAACCCAGAGCCATCTAATAGAAGAGTTGCGACATTGAGGGGGCAGAAACCCAGAGCCATCTAATAGAAGAGTTAGGACATTGAGGGGGCAGAAACCCAGAGCCATCTAATAGAAGAGTTGCGACATTGAGGGGGGCAGAAACCCAGAGCCATCTAATAGAAGAGTTGCGACATTGAGGGGGGCAGAAACCCAGAGCCATCTAATAGAATAGTTGCGACATTGAGGGGGCAGAAACCCAGAGCCATCTAATAGAAGAGTTAGGACATTGAGGGGGCAGAAACCCAGAGCCATCTAATAGAAGAGTTAGGACATTGAGGGGGCAGAAACCTGCCCCCTCAGAAGCCTGAACTGAGACAAGCTGGAGTTGGAAATACATTGTTTTCAACGAGGGCGGTGCAAATAAGAGCTATTTTAGGCAATGTGTGCAACACGACAACTGTTTTAAAGTATTGTACAGTGACAACTAAAGTCTCTGTAATGTTTATGTTGTACTATTACTACAAAACAATCTAAAATAAAGGGATTTAAGATCATTAAAGCTGGGCTGTTGCCGCCTGGGTCCAGTGCATTTCTGCCTACTTCCTGGTCCAGGACTTGTTCCCAGTTGGTTGTCCCCCATTATCAATAGAAGTCTATGTAGGAGAGCCTCCATTGGACTGAAGCCAATAGAAGTCTATGTAGGAGAGCCTCCATTGGACTGAAGCCAATAGGAGTCTATGTAGGAGAGCCTCCATTGGACTGAAGCCAATATAAGTCTATGTAGGAGAGCCTCCATTGGACTGAAGCCAATATAAGTCTATGTAGGAGAGCCTCCATTGGACTGAAGCCAATAGAAGTCCATGTAGGAGAGCCTCATGATTTGATCGACATGCTTCCTATTGGGCTATAGTTCCACACATTGGAACTATCCCATTGACATAGAATGAGCACTTCCGCATTCCATTGTTAACAAGCCAACGGGTCCATTTGAACACTCTAACAAGAGTTAAATTAACATTTCTTTTTACGATATAAATTGGGGGTCCCAGAGCTAGAAATGTCATGGAGAATCACTGCTAAGAGCCGTAATAAGAATCTTCTCTCATGGGGGGGGGGTTCCTGGCCAATCTTCTCAAACGGAACGGGGGGTCCGCGGGATAACTAGTGTCATTTAGGGGGTCCTTGACATGGAACGGTTCGTGGACCACCGTCTTACCAGATGACTGTGTGGAAACCAGTGTTGTTTTTGGCAGCACATTTCTATTTTAGTTTTAGTCATAGTCTCCTGAATATAGTTTTCACTTAGTCTTAGTCACATTTTAGTCACCTGGAATGTATTGGGGTTAGTCTAGTTTTAGTCGACTAAATGTCATAAGATTTCAGTCGACTAAATCTACAGGCGATTTAGTCGACTAAAATGTATTTTTGTCGGGCCTTGTTGCCGTCATAATGACTTATTTTACACTTGCTGAAAATAGCCGATCTACAAGCTCGTAGAGCTTCCATTTAGTTTTCGTCAGTGAAAAAAGGTAGTCGACGAACATTTTTCGCCTTAGTGTAAAGGCTCATACATAGTCTGGATTTACGGTGGTGAGGTGACCACCGAACTACAACATGACGTCACTGAGGTGACCACCGAACTACAACATGACGTCACTGAGATGACCACCGAACTACAACATGACGTCACTGAGGTGACCACCGAACTACAACATGACGTCACTGAGGTGACCACCGAACTACAACATGACGTCACTGAGGTGACCACCGAACTACAACATGACGTCACGGTGGTGGTCAGCTCACCACCGGAGCGGTGGTCAGCTCACCACCGGAGCGGTGGTCAGCTCACCACCGGAGCGGTGGTCACCTCACCACCGGAGCGGTGGTCACCTCACCACCGAAAATCCAGACTATGAATAGGCCTTTTAGTCGACGAAAACAACACTGGTGGAAACAAAGCCTTCCATTACAGTAGTAATCATCATCGGTAACGCCTGTGAAGGAAGCAGGGTGAAGTGTGACGTTCTTTCCCCTTCCCGACATGGCGGGGGGGGGGGGGGGGGGGGGTGTGTGTGTGTGTGTGTGTGTGTGTGTGTGTGTGTGTGCATACAGCCCCTCGTGGGTGCCGGGCGGCGGGGGGACCTTTCACTAAAGCTGTGGTGCTCTGTGTGGTTTAGGGGAGAAGCCCTACGCTTGTGCCATTTGTGACATGCGGTTTATCCAGCGTTACCACCTGGAGAGACACAGCCTCATACACACGGGTATGCTGTCCTCTCAATGATAATAAACCGTATATACCCCATTTAACCCATTCTGACCTGAGATCAGATTCATACGAGGTTTCCACTGGGACACACACACTGGTCTGATGAACCCCATTCTGACCTGAGATCAGATTCTAAAAAAAATTCAGTCGTTCTTCGATTTTTCAAAAAATAGCAGACCTATACAAGCTCGTAGCGCGCCACTCGGTGGCGCGCTGTGAGCTTGTAGATCTGCTATTTTTCAATAGCTAAAGCACGACATGATGCTATAACACCAAAATGGGTTCCCGTTCAGAATGGGTTAATGATCACAGCAAATCTAAAAAAAAAGAAAAAAACTATTAAAAAGACTTACCATGTTATTTTACAGTCTTTTATTTAATATACTTTTGGACACAAAACGGTTCTCAGAGGGCTCATTTCATTTTGTTGTTGTCGCTGGACAGTAATTTCCAACAAAGCAAAACAAACAAAGGAAACAAAGAAACTAAAACAAAAAGGCCATAAAAAGTTAAAGTTCCACTTCACCACTTTTCAACCTATCTTCATATAATAGGTCCTCACTAATAATCATGATAAAATGGCGCAATTTCTTTCTACTCGGTCTGTGTCTCATAGGAGGGCTGTGTGGGCAGTTTAGAAACCGTCTTCCAGTGACATCATCATTAGGGCAGATTATTTTTTTAAACAAGATTTTTTTTTTACAAAAATGTTTAGATTTTCATTATCGTGAGAACGATGGCTTCCATTTTCGCATTGCAACTTTTCAGGACTATAGAAAGCCTGCAGTTTCTATTAGCTTGTATTCCCCATCGATGATGTCACTGGAAGACGGTTTCTGAACTGCCCACAGCCCTCCTATATGAGACACAGACCGAGTAGGGAAAAAATTGCGCCATTTTATTTAGTTTATTTATTTATTAGTGAGGACCTATTATATGAAGATAGGTTGAAAAGTGGTGAAGTGGTCCTTTAAGTTCTCATTTACACATCGGCCCCCCCCCCCAACCAACCCCAACCTTTAAAAAAAAAAAGAATAAAAAAAAAATGACAGGGCGGGCAGTGTTCTGTTGTCATTATACTAGCACACACAAGCTGCAGAAAAAAAAACATGTTATATTTTTTTTATATTTTATTACATTTTGTTTTATTATCAAATTGTCTCCGTAGAGTAAGTAAGTATGGGGTTTCGTTTAATTAAGACAGTCAATGCATGGACATCAAAGGACATTTTCCTCACCTAGTCGGCTGGTTGTGTGAACTGTGAACAACAGCGCGGTGGTTTCAGGGGCTGCGAAACGTACTCTTTGACACCACGTTCTTTGTCTCTCGTTGTCTTAAAAGAATAAAAAAATGCACTGTTGGGGTAAGTCAAAACCTCTCAACCTTAAGTCTGCTTACACCAAAGTCACCTAGAAAGTACCGTACACACACACACACACACACACAAAAACTGACCAGTTAATAATCAGTTGCCATGTTTTAGTTTTTTTTCCATGTATTGTACTTTTCCCCAGACATGCCCGTTGAAATGAGTACATTACTTTTTCTTTTTTTTTTAAGAGGCAACAATACGTTACATTTCTGTAAATTTGTGCTATACTCAAAAAACAATTTGAGTTTTCCCATTTCTCCCCCCCGATTGAATAGCTAATCCTCTTAGTCCAGTAATAATGTAATTTGACCTCAAACTAATTGCAAAAAAACCAAACTCGGCTGATTTTGTATCTTACATTATGTCCTGAATAACATACAAAAAGTTGCCTGAAATTGTCTGAGGGGAAAGTGTTGAAAATGGCCTGTACAGTATGGCCACCATAGACATCCTATATAAGGCAAATCATTTAAAATTTTCCTTTTGCTTTAAGTAGCATGTGACATGTCAAACTAGAGTGTTTTCATGATGCCGAGTCCAAATGTGCTGACCTCATCACATTTGTGATGACGGCTATGGCCGTTATTAGCCCAAGGAGTGTTTTTATGCAAAACGAATGCTTGGAATGGACTCGGCATCGTGAAAACACCCTAGTTTGACATGTCACATGCTACTTAAAGCAAAAGGAACATTTGAAATGATTTGCCTTATATAGGATGTCTATGGTGGCCATACTGTACAGGCCTTTTTCAACACTTCCCCTCAGACAATTTCAGGCAACTTTTTGTATGTTATTCAGGACATAATGTAAGATACAAAATCAGCTGAGTTTGGTTTTTTTTGCAATTAGTTGGAGGTTGAGCCCTTTTTTCCCACATAATGCCTGTACTATAGCTAACCCTCTGTGCTCTGTGTGTGCGTAGGGGTGAAGCCGTACGCGTGCTCCATGTGTGACATGAGGTTTTTCCAGCGGTACCACCTGGAGAGACACAGCCTCACACATACGGGTATGAGAGACACAGCCTCACACATACGGGTATGACAGTCCATTTAATAACCGTATACCCATCCTATAGTAAAAGTAAAACAAACCTGGTCAAAAAATTCAAAATATCATGGAGAAAAGATCCCTTAAAGACACAGATTTTTTTCCAGACTGTCTAGAAAAGGGGGGGGTCGTATTTGTCCGTCATAATATTAGTTATGACGGTATTTCAGATCCTGTACCCAAACATGAGAAGGACGGTATCGACATTTTGTTTCATGCGTCCGTCCGTCCGTCCGGACAAAGACGTTTTAATGAAAAACAGTGGATTAAGAACCTCAACACGGACTTTCCTGGAGGCTTAAACATAATGCCTAAAATCAGATCTTGAACACAACAAAACTTAAACTCAGGATTAAACTGGAGAAATCTAAAAGTGATTGGATCAGACTTCCTTCGGATACATGGCGAATGCATTTATTCCTTGCAACATGTGTGTGTAGGCACAGTGCACTGAAGTCTTTTAATTCCCCCCCTCCCTCCCTCCCCAGCTCCTGTTTCTTTTTTTTTTTATAAATGGGAAAACAAACCGTAACGGGTACGTCGTGACAAATGTCATTTTGTATCTTAAAAAAACCCCACAGAAATGGTCTTTTTTTGTATTTATTTAGTTAACCCATTCTGACCTGAGATCAGATTCATACGAGGTTTCCACTGGAAACGCACTGGGTCGGATTAACCCATTCTGACCTGAGATCAGATTCTAAAAATGTCAGTCGTTCTTCGATTTTTCAAAAAATAGCAGACCTACAAGCTCGTAGCGCGCCACTCGGTGGCGCGCTATGAGCTTGTAGATCTGCTATTTTTCAATAGCTAAAGCATAACTTAATGCTTACGTCAAAAGGGGTTCCCGTTCAGAATGGGTTAAAACAACACTCGTGTGCTTCACTTTCCGACAGTGTTTGAAGAGGTTGTCGCTGTGATTATACAGTCCACACAGTCGCTGTTGTCAGGCGGAAAAAAACCCTCTCTTTTTCCCCCCGTAAATCAATGCCCAAATTGAGACCAGTTATTAGCCCGCAGACCCCCGTTAGAAAAGACGGCCCAGGAGACACTCGGTGTGTAGAGAGACGCATGACTGAAATGCCGCTATCCTCCTTCTTGTGAAGCCCTATTCAAATTTTATACTTTTGTCTAATACTTTTGTCTATATGAACAATATATACATATATATATAAATGACTCTTTATGTGTGGTGTAGGGGTGAAGCCCTACGCTTGCTCCATGTGTGACATGAGGTTTTTTCAACGCTACCACTTGGCAAGACACAGTCTCACGCACACGGGTACGGAACGGGTTCAATACTTTCTCTTTTGCACACACACACACACACACACACACACACACACACACACACACACACACACACACTAGAGCCCAAATAATGCTGTCTGTGATGTCTGTAGGCTGGCAGAATAACACCCTCATACGGGGCTGTCTGTGATGTCTGTAGGCTGTGACATGTCTGTAGGCTGTGACATTTGTGACATTTTGATTGCCAATTTAGAGACATTTCGAAGGTTTTAAAACCTATTGCTCTCATCACATTACAATACATGAATAAATGTAGCTCCAGATTCATATTATAGGCCCATTGGAATAACGTGAGAATAGTCCTTTGATGTCCATTGCTTCCTATGTTTTCACATTAACCTTTTAGTGTGTAGATAATTGAATGTATTCTATCATGTACAGTAGATGAATAGTTGCTGACTGCTCTGTAATGTATTCTATATATAATTGACAGTAGATGACTGCTCTGTAACAGTAGGTTTAAGGTGGCGATCAGACGACAGGCTTTGAAAACGTGACACACGCTAGCTGGACGAACGAACGCACGCACTAGCGCGCGTTAGCACGCTAGCTGGCGAACGGACGCACTGGCGCGCGTTAGCTCGCTAGCTGGAGAACGGACGCACTGGCGCGCGTTAGCTCGCTAGCTGGCGAACGGACGCACTAGCGCGCGTTCCACCGCCATGGCCTAGACATTTAGAAAAGAACAAAGAGAAAAGCATCGAAACGTTGAGTTAGCTTCAACGTTGCAACACTAAGTCTCATCCGTCGTTGGCGGTCTGACGTCCTGGTGGAAACCTCGGGGGGGGGGGGGGGGGGGGGGGGGGAGAAGGAAGGGCTGGTGTTTCTAGTTTTCAGCGTGCTGGTGTGATCGCCGTCGTAAGCGTTGTTTTGTTGTGATCTGGCTACTTTTGGCGTGTCTTTTCTTTTAAATACGCTTGGCAAAAAAACCCTGTTGCAGTTCTCAATTTAGGCCTGATTTGATATATATATCTCTCTCTCTATTTCTCATAAATAACCCGATGTTTAAGAACAACAAAACACCCCAGATATATATATATATAAATATTCCTTAGCTTGTTTTCATGATGATTTTCTGAATAATGCTTCCCCCTAGATTGAGCCAGAACATTTGGGGGCTAATTGTCTGTCCGTTGTGTGTGTGCGTAGGGGTGAAGCCGTACGCTTGCTCCATGTGTGACATGAGATTCTTCCAGCGGTATCACCTGGCGAGACACAGCCTCACGCACACCGGTAGGCTAGCTCACTGGGCCGTCCGTCCGTCCATGTTGTCCCTGTTGTTACTGAGAATGCTCTAGTCTTTTTTAACCTAATCGGAAAGCGTTTTATATTAGATATAAAAAAGATCTCTCGAAGGTCGCAGTTAAGTTCTGAGAAGGTTTCTTGTTGTTGTTGTTGTTGGATGCACACACTGAGGCAGGGCGAAGAGTGTGAGAAACGGTTGGAGGTTTCTCTGGCGGAGTGTGAGTGTGTGTGTGTGTGTGCGTGTGTGTGTGCGTGCGCATTTACTGTGGAGCAGAATGCGGGCACCTAAGCACAGAACCATCGTGGTAACAATCCAAATATACCAGGGGTTGCCAAGAAGTGTGTGTGTGTGTGTGTGTGTGTGTGTGTGTGTGTGTGTGTGTGTGATCCACAGATGTAATCGACTCGCCTTTTTCTTCCACTGATCGTCCTGTATCACTGTGTGTACCCCCCCCCCCCCTCCCCCTCCCCCCCCAACAAAAAAAAGAGAATCCTTTAACTGGATAATTTGTACAATTTGCCAAATACTTGATCCAGAGCATATAGACCACCGTGTCTTTTCAGCAGCAGCATGGTGTGATAGAAGTAGTTAAATGTTACCGTGCTGAAACATACATATATATATATATTATATTTTCATGTCTCCATCATCTACCATAGCTAATGTTGTGCTACTCTTTATGTGTGGTGTAGGGGTGAAGCCCTACGCTTGCTCCATGTGTGACATGAGGTTTTTTCAACGCTACCACTTGGCAAGACACAGTCTCACGCACACGGGTACGGAACGGGTTCAATACTTCTCTTTTGCACACACACACACACACACACACACACACACACACACACACACACACACACACACACACACACACACACACACACACACACACACAATAGAGCCCAAATAATGCTGTATGTAATGTCTGTAGGCTGGCAGAATAACACCCTCATACTGGGCTGTCTGTGATGTCTGTACTCTGTAGGCTGGCAGAATAACACCCTCATACGAGGCTGTCTGTGATGTGATGTCTGTAGCCTGGCAGCGTAAGCGTCTTGACTAGTCTGGCTGGTCTAACTACAGTCCTCTAGTTAGACTAATGGGATTGATAAACAAACTGACTGAAATACTAGTCCCCTGTCAGTCATCATCATCATCATGCCAGTTCTTCTGTTGGCATGTCTTGTACAGTACTGTACTGCAGTTTGTTCGTGAATGAATGGGGTGTATCCTCCCAGATCCTTACGAAAGGTTGTCGCTGTGTGTGTGTGTGTGTGTGTGTGTGTGTGTGTGTAGGGGTGAAGCCTTATGCTTGCTCCATGTGTGACATGAGGTTTTTCCAGAGATACCACCTGGCGCGACACAGCCTCACCCATACGGGTACGTGTGTCACCCCCCTGAGCCCCCCCTAGGTGGTAGTAGAGTGGTCAGTTTGTGCCTAGTAGTGTCAGAATATAATATGTTCACATGCAACGATTAATGTCTCATAAAGACCAACGACCCATATTCATAATATTCATTATTTAACCCATTTTGGTGTTGTTTTTTACACTTGGAGAACGGGAACCCCCTTTAGGTGTTCAGGTTGCTATGTACATGTATATAGCGACATTTGTAATTTTCGAATAAATATTTGACGTTTTTCTAGAAAACTTGGGGACTGCTGTGGGGGTTTTTATTTTAAATGTGAACTTTCAGTAGTTTTCACCGCGGCGTTCGCTCGTTAGCGGCGTTCTTCAGAGCAGACATTTATTTGCACTATGGAAAGGAAACTAGGTGGAGCATTACACAGAAATTGTCATAAGAATAATTGAGTCAAATTAAGCATTACGTCAAAAATGTGTGCCTGCCAAAATGCTATGCTATGTTGTGTATAATAGTAATATAATACATCTTCTATAATATACATCTCCTCCCGAGAGCGGTCACTAAAGTCTGGTACTGTTGCGTTTAGGGGTGAAGCCCTACGCTTGCTCCATGTGCGACATGCGTTTCTTCCAGCGCTACCACTTGGCGAGACACAGCCTCACTCACACCGGTATGATCATATTTACCCTCTTTTGTCTCCCTGCAAACCTTCCTCAATGTACAGCAAATAGGGTTTCTCCAACGATAACCTTGATATATATATAAAAAAAATATCATCAATATATCATATTATATAATTAGTTCCCCCTTCACAGAAGAAACCAAATAATGGATTTTTTTGGCTTTGTTGGAAAACTGTCCACTTAACAAATGACTCTGAAATCTTTCTGTGACTTAACTGTTACTGTTGCAAACATAAAAAAAAATAATAATAATAATAATTAGAGCACATTACACTAAAAACACATTTAATGCGATAAATTCAGACTTTATATTTCTTTTTTGAAATATGACAAAACGACAAGGCTCCAGATCTAAAAGATACTCCATGTAATCAAATGCCTTCAAGGCGTCAAACAAACGCATGTCATGACCAGCTAAATGGTCACAAAACTAATTCTACACGGCGTGGCATGATGAGGAAATGTGGTTTACGGCATTATCTGAGCTACGAAAACCCAGAGATCGGAGTCGTTGATAATCGTGTCTGAAGGTTTCTGAGCATCGGAGGTTTTGGTGTAATGTCCTACTAAGCGAGTAGCTGTAGTTGTGTTAGTGCATGCTTTTTGTTAACCGTGTCAATGCTTTTTATTTTAACATAACGTCTTGCATGTAACTCACTAAAACCTCACTAGCATTTACATTCGTTTCTGTTGCTTGTTTTTTTTTTATTGCACTTCATTGTTTAGTGGTTGTTGTTCAAACCCACCTAATTATTAATGATAATAATAATAATAATTACCACCCCAGTGTAAATGTGCGCTAACGTTGTTGTGCTCTGTCTAGGGGTGAAGCCATATGCCTGCACCATGTGTGACATGAGATTCATTCAGCGTTATCAACTGGAGAGACACAGCCTCACTCACACCGGTATGTGTTCCCATCGTCCCCTCTCTCTCTCTCTCTCTCTCTCTCTCTCTCATTCATTCATTCATTCATTCTAATGCTTGATCGTGCATGATCGCCCCGCCCGGCCGTTGATTATTCTCTACGTGGCTGCATCAAACTCGAGTTTGTATTTCCTCCTCCTCCTCCTCCTCCTCCTCCGCTTCACGTTTTGTATTTCTCCTCCCACCTGCCCGTTGCTTCATGCTTGATGTGTCCGTTATCCACAGAGAGGTCCCTAAGTACTTGAACAGCAACTTATTATTTTTTTGCTCGAGAATTTAAAAGCAAATTGAATTAATTCAACCCAGAGCGAGTCGATCCTTTGGACAGATTCTGTGACTAGTTCTCACACGTGTAAGAGGAGTCGCTTTTCCACATGTAGTACCCGTAGTGTCCTCTAGATGACGTGAAAAACAGATATTTAACCGACGGGTTCATTGTTTGGTATTATTGTATGTTTTTTTTGCATAGAACGCACATCGTCGGCAGCTGTGATGTATACCTAGGCTCTAATGGGGGCCATTTTGGAAAGAACCTGGGGCCCCTTCCCTACTTCCGTCACAGGTGTTTCCGATGATGATTGTAACTCTTGATAGTGTACAAGTAGAACCAAATGGGTCCCATATGGGTAAATGGAACAGCCGTACATTTTTATCATCCGTAACACCTGTGAAGGAAGTAGGAAGAGGTAGAGCCCATTACAGCTGAATGCTCTCATGTCGGTAAAGAGTCGGCAGCTTGGCTGCGACTGCGCAGCTCGGCTGCGCCTGCGCCGGTCGGCTAAATTACATTAGGCTAAATGACTTGGTAAGAAACGAGGAGTCACAACTTTGAATCTTTGCCACGCTACTCCAAAATAGTCTGGCTAGGATTCTTCAAAACGGTATGATTTAACGCATCTTTACATTGATAATCCTAGTATCCTGAGTCAGATCTATATAATTAAACTATGCATATATATATATATATACTATATAGTGCTATGTCTACATAAAATGCTATAAGATTACATATAATGCTATCTAAGTCTACATAAAATGGTATCTAAGTCTACATACAATGGTATCTAAGTCTACAGGAAATGGTACAATGAAACCGTATCAAATGTGAAGTGTTCGTCATGCGTGGAGTCTGCAGGACAAAAAGCAACGCAGTACGCGACATATAAAGTGTGGCGATATTATTATATATATATTTTTTTAAATAAATCCAGTAAGCACATAAAGCCAAAACATGAATTATTGTTGCTACCCAAATACTTAAGGAGTTCACTGTTAGGAGCCAGGGTCCTGGAAAGGGATTGTTGGTGTTGTACAGCATTATGCTATAATAGTGACCATTGTCGTTTTTATTTCACCTAAATCTTTAAACGTAACGTTTAAAGATGACCGTGTGTTGCTGTATATAATGTACGTATCATTTCATCACAGTCGACAGGCCTTCAGGGACAGTGTCACACTCTATCACATGGCTGTTCTGTTTCTATCTTCAGGACAGTGTCACACTCTATCACATGGCTGTTCTGTTTCTATCTTCTTTTAACCCATTTAGACCTGAGGACGATTATATCGGTGGTTCTCAGACTATTTCATGTCAAGGACCCCCAGAATTATCTGTATTTTGCCGCCGACCCCCATCTGAAAATATGTTGTTCCAGGGACCCCCCCACCCCCCTCCCACCCACCCAGAAGCAAAGATTTGAGTTTAAAAAACAAAAAACGTGCGCTGTGAAATAATATATATTCAAATATTTGCGTGGCAAAATAGCAGATCTACAAGCAGCTCGTAGTGCCGGCACTACGAGCTGCTTGTAGATCTGCTATTTTTCAATAGCTAAACATAACGCATACATGACGACGCACCAAAAAAGGGGTTCCCGTTCTGAATGGGTTAAGATCTCTTAAATGTCTGTGCTGCAAAAAAAAAAAAAAAAGCTCTGCTGAATCCTTTTTTTGTTTTGTGCAGAGATTGCTGTTGTTCACCAACTGCCTAAAATTGTCTTGGCTCACGACGATCAGCGTGATTAAAAATTGAAGAAGTTTCCCCCTGTGCAGAAATAAAAGTGGAGCAGCTGTAGATGGGAGTTAAAGTTCCGCCCACACCTCCCCAAACACGACCTCCTTGCCTGTCAGTGTCTGCAGAGGGAGGGAGGGAGGGAGGGAGGAAGCCATTTGGAGAGCCATGCGCTTTGATTCACTCCCCATCTTCTTCTTACAAGCAAACCGTGGCGCAAGACCGTGCACAAATGGAACGAGTTACAGACCCATAAGGCTCCATTTGTTTCCAAACTATCACTTATCTGGGGACCCCCTTGGGGGGGTCCCCGGACCCCACTTTGGGAACTATGATGTCTTTTATCCCAGTTTTATCCCCTGACTTCTGATATTATTGAGAAACAAGACCATGCTTCAGTGTTTTTGCACCAAACTGCAGTCTTTTTTTACACGACTGAAGATTATGCAATTTACTACTAAAGTATTAAAAGAAGCGAGACAGTGACATTGATCTGGCCTGCTGTGTTCTGGCTATAAAGCTACACGGCTGTGTTCTCGTTATAAAGCTACAAAGCCATGTACACAAGTCTGGGGATTATAATTCATGCTCCAGTTTTAGCATAAATAAGGTGGACCACCGAAAAACCACAACGTGACGACCCTGAGCCCTGCGGTGGCAGTGACGGCTTCGTCGGCGTGTCACCGTCTCGCCTAAAACCGGAGCATGAAGAGGTCTTTAAGACGCAGGATTGACGACGTGTGTCGTCGTCGACGTCGTCATGATCGTTTGCTTCTAAGAGGAAGGTCTTCCCTGTAGGTCCGCTTGTGTTTCTGGGGTGTGGGCCGGACGGCCAACACACTGTAGTAGTGTATAGTAGTTCTATAGATGTTCATATTTCTGGATACAGAGGAGATGGTGTTGGCATAGCGCCGTCAAACGGACCGAGGCGTTGGGAGTGTTCACATTTGGCCCGATCGTGTGTCTAGATTTGGATTCTGATTATTTTAGCCTGGCTCTTATTTTGAAGGTAAACTAGCTGCTAACAGTCGTGAACCGACCACATGGACCTTGTGAATTTGAACATTGGCCGTTGAAACTATTGCAATTACAGGCCCCTTCGATAAGACCAGTTCCTAATGGGAATAGGAGATGCATTTTGACGACAGGCTTGGGGGGAGAGAAACATTCTCCTACGTTAGACAAAGCGCTGATGAGTACAGCAAAACTTTACTAAGCTTATTGGGATTAGTAAAGTTTTACATTGATCATTTTTGGCAGTTGCGTTTCCCCCCCTTTTTTTTGTATTATTTTCCTACATCTTTACATAATTATATACCATATCTTTATGATGCTAAAGTTGGGTCTTCTGTGTGTAGGGGTGAAGCCGTACGCTTGCACCATGTGTGACAAGAGGTTTTTTCAACGCTACCACCTGGCGAGACACAGCCTCACTCATATGGGTATGCACTGCAGCGCCTGACCAATCTTAAGATAGGACCCATGTTCATATTTAATATCTTGCATACTTTGACTTTTACTCTTTGTATTAAGTAACTGTACATTGATGTGTATACATGATGGGTGAGCCTTATCGTCAGTATTTAGTAACTGTACATTGATGTATAATTTATTATTACCACTAGATGACATCATCATCAGCTCATGTGATGTGTTGTGTAAGTGGATTTAAGATCTGTGACCCCTTTTTAATTTATTTTTTCGATAATTTAAAACGTTGAAAAATTTGAGACAAACAAACGTTGTTGTTCAAGTAACCCTGTAAGTAATTCCAGGGTGTGAAATTGGTTATTAACCACCCATAATCAATTTAGCTACGAATGATGATTTTTTTTTATTAACTTTTTTGAAATAGGACTAGGATTTTGTGTGTCCCCCTCCTCCCCCTCCCCCGAGTAACACACACACAGTAACACGTTGCTACTCTGGCGGTCTCTAGGGGTGAAGCCGTACGCTTGCACCATGTGTGACATGAGGTTTTTTCAACGTTACCACCTGGCGAGACACAGCCTCACTCATACGGGTATGAGTCCGTGCACCGTGCGCACCACATGACTATATTAGCCAATAGGGTTAGGGCTAGCCCACCACATGACTCTATATTAGCCAATAGGGTTAGGGCTAGCCCCACCACATGACTCTATATTAGCCAATAGGGTTAGGGGCTAGCCCACCACATGACTCTATATTAGCCAATAGGGTTAGGGGCTAGCCCACCACATGACTCTATATTAGCCAATAGGGTTAGGGGCTAGCCCCACCACATGACTCTATATTAGCCAATAGGGTTAGGGCTAGCCCACCACATGGATTTTATGCTCATTTAAACTCTAAGATTAGCCCCTCCCCCAAAAAGTCTTAAAGACGGAGTTCCGTGATCAACCCCCCCCCGCCCAAAAAAAAAAAAGTTTATCAGGTACTATGATTATACTATGAGGACATTTTCCTTACCTTAAGTGAATAAAGGCCTATTCATAGTCTGGATCTTCGGTGGTGAGGTGACCACCGCTCCGGTGGTGAGCTGACCACCGCTCCGGTGGTGAGCTGACCACCGCTCCGGTGGTGAGCTGACCACCGCTCCGGTGGTGAGGTGACCACCGCTCCGGTGATGAGGTGACCACCGCTCCGGTGGTGAGCTGACCACCGCTCCGGTGGTGAGCTGACCACCGGAGGTTGAAATAACGTTGAGCGGTGGTGAGTGAAAACAGAGAGAAGGGCTGGAGCGGTGGCGGTGGTTTGCTCTTCACCACGGCTCAGTGACGTCATGTTGTAGTTCGGTGGTCACCTCAGTGACGTCATGTTAAAGGTAGAGTAAGTGATTTCACGCAAAAAACCTTAGGTTTCGTTTTTGGCTGTGGGACCTAAGCCTTCGTCCAATCAGGATAGAGAGTCAAAAAACGAAACCTAAGGTTTTTTGACCCCCAGGGGTTAACTGGGGACAGGGAGGAACTCCTTATATGGTCAGCACACTCTATAGTAGAGAGGATTATCACAACAAAACAAAAAAATGAGTGATATTTGAATTAAGTGAAATCACTTACTCTACCTTTAACTCCATAGACACAATACAGAAAAAGGTAAAAAAAAAGATCACGGCACCCCCTCTTTATCTTTCCATCAATTCCACACCCTGTGAAGCCTTGCATTGTAGTTATTTATCTTGATGACCGGGTGGTGAACTAACGTAGGGCTTCATGGGATGTGTAATTGATGCACGATAAGTCATTTTTGAGGGGATGAACTACTCCGTCTAAGCTAATAGACTACAATCAAGCATTTGGTGAGAATTCCTCGGCCTCATACACACACACACACACACACACACACACACACACAATGTGTGTTCTGTCTGTGTTTGATGGCTGCCTCAATGCTTTTGACAAACAATGTTTGGTCAAACCATGTGACTCCCATGGGGGGGGGGGGGGGGGGCATTGTGGCGGCCATTCAACACGGAACATGTGTTTGATATGTGTGTATGAGGCCCTGGCTAACTGAACTTCCATCTTCAATACAACAAAGTGTAATGAATCTGAATTAATCTGGTGTATTTTTGACATTTGGTCTTTTGTTAGGCTCTAAAACATTCAGACTGATGGATCAATCATATTTTACACGTGGGAAAAAACCATTTAACTGAATTAATAATCTCCCCCTTTTTCCTCCATTGTGTGCATGAATGAATAATTCAATTGGCATACAGCATATACGTGTGGTTAATAACCAATAGCTTTCTTTTTGAGACATTTCATTCCTATTATTAAATCAAACTGAGGCTGGGTACTAAAATGTCACCTGTCTGCTGCGTCTAGGTGTGAAACCTTACGCTTGCACCATGTGCGACAAGAGGTTCTTTCAGCGCTACCACCTGGCGAGACACAGCCTCACTCATATGGGTA
This sequence comes from Protomyctophum bolini, assembly GCF_963924005.1. Lineage (NCBI taxonomy): Eukaryota > Metazoa > Chordata > Actinopteri > Myctophiformes > Myctophidae > Protomyctophum > Protomyctophum bolini. Next base: position 469,181 of record NC_137863.1, on the reverse strand, counting down.
TGACCGCGCCCACCTTACCCATGCCACTGACATCAGTGTGTACACAAGGTCAGACAGCTTAGCACATTATCCTCTAACTTTCTTTAAAAAACAGCTTGGGACATATCCGTTCACATTCTGCCTGCTCTAGTCTAGCCTTATCGTACGTTAGTTTAAATGGAGGGGGGGAGGGGGGTCCTATCTTGTATCTTATCCCTAAACTATTTTGCCAATATTTTTTTTGTGTTGCAACTCCTATATACTCCTTTTGTGGTGCAACTCCTATATAGAGCTGTGTGTGTGTGTCCCTGTGTCCGAGCACGAAAATAGTGTTATAGCGTTTGTTCACCACCAAGTGTCACTGTTGCACAGCCTAACACACAGACACACACAGGCCAGGGAGGAGGGCTTGTACAGTACAGTACAGTACAGTACAGTACAGTACAGTACAGTACAGTACAGTACAGTACAGTACAGTACAGTACGACTCACCTCAGATGGGTCAGATTTTTCTTTTTTACTATTTTGAAGAAAAATAATATTTTTTAAAATAGTTCAAATGGACGATCTACAAGCTCACAAAGTGGTCGATGCAGATAGGACAGTTGAACTGTTTCAAAATGTTTTTAGAAATGGTCAAATACGGCGAATAAGTTTAGCAATAAGGGTAAGGCATAAGATAGGGCCCTATACAGCACTGTGACATCACAGCATTGTGACATCATCAGCTCATGTCATGTGTTTTTAGTTGTGGACTAAAGAAATGATAAATAACAAAAAAAACATATTGAATCGGGGGAATACAAATTGAATTAGTAAATACATCTGTGTGAATTCCCTGGAAGTAAAACATAAATGAAGTGGTTTAACAACCCATCAATTCTGAATAGGAACAACATGTATCAATGCTATTATTATTACCATTATCATTATTATTATTATTATTGCATATTGACTGTGAAGCACGTGATGACATCCAAAGCTTCTTAAAGTAATACAATGAATGCTCTGCGTTTAGGTGTGAAACCTTTTGCTTGTACCATGTGTGACATGAGGTTTGTTCAGCGTTACCACCTGGCGAGACACAGCCTCACTCATTCGGGTATGCGTCCTCATACCTCTTATCGATCACTCTTATCAGGTTAGAACTCATTAGGCCCCACCTCTCCTTACTCTGTAGGGTTATCACTTGTTTACACTCCCTTGGGTGCACAGATCAGGATTCAGACAGTGACATTTGCGCCGTAGTCTGTTTTAAGTCACTGGAATGTGCATTTCCGGGACGAGCCCCCATTTATGTGTTACGAAACCCCTTGTTGTCTAGGGATGAGTTTGTAACGGAGATAGTTTACCAGGTTGTTGAGCATAAAGGCGCGAATAATTGGAGACACCACAGTTTAAAACGGTTAAAAAGGTGCAAGGTGCTTTTCACTCTGTACTCAAAATGTTAGGAAGTATTTACATAATGATAAGTGAGAAGTCGGGAAGGCGCTGAGGCTCTCGTTGCGAAGACAACCTACTACTATGCGAGGGTTTTGTTCAGAAGTAGGTTATTGATCGGGTTATTGATCAGGGTTGTTGGCGAGTCTGGTTTGCTAATTGCCGGTAATTGTGTTTACAAAAAAAGGCATAATACAGAGCGGTGACATGTTCTATATATCACGATCGACCTCGTGTAGTAAATGTTCCATCAAGTTGGTCATTCTGGTTTCATGTCACACTGCCATAGAGTTGATTCATTACCGCATTGAACTGGAGTGTGTAGAAATAAAGCACGCCTACACCGCAATCTACACCATGTAGAGTTGAATAAAGCATCGCCTACACCTCAATCTACACCATGTAGAGTTGAATAAAGTATCCCCTACACCTCAATCTACACCATGTATAGTTGAATAAAGTATCGCCTACACCTCAATCTACACCATGTAGAGTTGAATAAAGCATCGCCTACACCTCAATCTACACCATGTAGAGTTGAATAAAGCATCGCCTACACCTCAATCTACACCATGTAGAGTTGAATAAAGTATCCCCTACACCTCAATCTACACCATGTAGAGTTGAATAAAGTATCGCCTACACCTCAATCTACACCATGTAGAGTTGAATAAAGCATCGCCTACACCTCAATCTACACCATGTAGAGTTGAATAAAGCATCGCCTACACCGCAATCTACACGATGTAGAGTTGAATAAAGTATCCCCTACACCGCAATCTACACCATGTAGAGTTGAATAAAGTATCCCCTACACCTCAGTCTACACCATGTAGAGTTGAATAAAGCATCGCCTACACCTCAATCTACACCATGTAGAGTTGAATAAAGCATCGCCTACACCGCAATCTACACGATGTAGAGTTGAATAAAGTATCCCCTACACCGCAATCTACACCATGTAGAGTTGAATAAAGTATCCCCTACACCGCAATCTACACCATGTAGAGTTGAATAAAGTATCCCCTACACCTCAGTCTACACCATGTAGAGTTGAATAAAGCATCGCCTACACCGCAATCTACACCATGTAGAGTTGAATAAAGTATCCCCTACACCTCAATCTACACGATGTAGAGTTGAATAAAGTGTCCCCTACACCGCAATCTACACCATGTAGAGTTGAATAAAGTATCCTCTACACCTCAGTCTTCACGATGTAGAGTTGAATAAAGTATCCCCTACACCTCAATCTACACCATGTAGAGTTGAATAAAGTATCCCCTACACCGCAATCTACACCATGTAGAGTTGAATAAAGCATCGCCTACACCGCAATCTACACCATGTAGAGTTGAATAAAGCATCGCCTACACCTCAATCTACACCATGTAGAGTTGAATAAAGCATCGCCTACACCGCAATCTACACGATGTAGAGTTGAATAAAGTATCCCCTACACCGCAATCTACACCATGTAGAGTTGAATAAAGTATCCCCTACACCGCAATCTACACGATGTAGAGTTGAATAAAGTATCCCCTACACCTCAATCTACACGATGTAGAGTTGAATAAAGTATCCCCTACACCGCAATCTACACGATGTAGAGTTGAATAAAGTATCCCCTACACCTCAATCTACACCATGTAGAGTTGAATAAAGTATCCCCTACACCTCAATCTACACCATGTAGAGTTGAATAAAGTATCCCCTACACCGCAATCTACACGATGTAGAGTTGAATAAAGTATCCCCTACACCGCAATCTACACGATGTAGAGTTGAATAAAGTATCCCCTACACCGCAATCTACACGATGTAGAGTTGAATAAAGTATCCCCTACACCGCAATCTACACCATGTAGAGTTGAATAAAGTATCCCCTACACCGCAATCTACACGATGTAGAGTTGAATAAAGTATCCCCTACACCTCAATCTACACCATGTAGAGTTGAATAAAGTATCCCCTACACCTCAATCTACACGATGTAGAGTTGAATAAAGTATCCCCTACACCGCAATCTACACGATGTAGAGTTGAATAAAGTATCCCCTACACCTCAATCTACACCATGTAGAGTTGAATAAAGTATCCCCTACACCTCAATCTACACCATGTAGAGTTGAATAAAGCATCGCCTACACCGCAATCTACACGATGTAGAGTTGAATAAAGTATCCCCTACACCGCAATCTACACCATGTAAAGTTGAATAAAGCATCGCCTACACCGCAATCTACACGATGTAGAGTTGAATAAAGCATCGCCTACACCTCAATCTACACCATGTAGAGTTGAATAAAGCATCGCCTACACCTCAATCTACACCATGTAGAGTTGAATAAAGTATCCCCTACACCTCAATCTACACCATGTAGAGTTGAATAAAGTATCCCCTACACCGCAATCTACACCATGTAGAGTTGAATAAAGCATCGCCTACACCTCAATCTACACCATGTAGAGTTGAATAAAGTATCCCCTACACCGCAATCTACACCATGTAGAGTTGAATAAAGTATCCCCTACACCGCAATCTACACGATGTAGAGTTGAATAAAGTATCCCCTACACCGCAATCTACACCATGTAGAGTTGAATAAAGTATCCCCTACACCGCAATCTACACCATGTAGAGTTGAATAAAGTATCCCCTACACCGCAATCTACACCATGTAGAGTTGAATAAAGTATCCCCTACACCTCAATCTACACCATGTAGAGTTGAATAAAGTATCCCCTACACCTCAGTCTACACCATGTAGAGTTGAATAAAGCATCGCCTACACCTCAATCTACACCATGTAGAGTTGAATAAAGCATCCCCTACACCGCAATCTACACCATGTAGAGTTGAATAAAGCATCGCCTACACCTCAATCTACACCATGTAGAGTTGAATAAAGTATCCCCTACACCGCAATCTACACGATGTAGAGTTGAATAAAGTATCCCCTACACCGCAATCTACACCATGTAGAGTTGAATAAAGTATCCCCTACACCGCAATCTACACCATGTAGAGTTGAATAAAGCATCGCCTACACCTCAATCTACACGATGTAGAGTTGAATAAAGTATCGCCTACACCGCAATCTACACCATGTAGAGTTGAATAAAGTATCCCCTACACCTCAATCTACACCATGTAGAGTTGAATAAAGTATCCCCTACACCGCAATCTACACGATGTAGAGTTGAATAAAGCACGCCTACACCGCAATCTACACCATGTAGAGTTGAATAAAGTATCCCCTACACCTCAATCTACACCATGTAGAGTTGAATAAAGTATCCCCTACACCGCAATCTACACCATGTAGAGTTGAATAAAGTATCCAATACACCTCAATCTACACCATGAAGAGTTGAATAAAGTATCCCCTACACCTCAATCTACACCATGTAGAGTTGAATAAAGTATCCCCTACACCTCAATCTACACCATGTAGAGTTGAATAAAGTATCCCCTACACCTCAATCTACACCATGTAGAGTTGAATAAAGTATCCCCTACACCTCAATCTACACGATGTAGAGTTGAATAAAGCATCGCCTACACCGCAATCTACACGATGTAGAGTTGAATAAAGCATCGCCTACACCTCAATCTACACCATGTAGAGTTGAATAAAGCATCGCCTACACCTCAATCTACACCATGTAGAGTTGAATAAAGTATCCCCTACACCTCAGTCTACACCATGTAGAGTTGAATAAAGTATCCCCTACACCGCAATCTACACCATGTAGAGTTGAATAAAGCATCGTGTCGTACATTAAGATCATGTCAGCAGGTTGTTTTTAACGGACATTAGGTGTGTCACTGCAGAGTCTAGATCCCATAGATCAGAGGGTCTTTGTCCCCATAGGCCAGGGGGTCGGTCGCGGTGATTGCGAATGTCATGTTTCTCTGCCGATTGTTATTGGAATCACTTGTCCGTTATGAGATATCTACAATGTAGATGTTTCACAACGGACAAGTGATTCATGATTTGGTCCTTAAAAAACGTTAGACTTTAGGGCCAGTCCACACCAGAGGGTGGGGTCCAGATAAAAAAAGGTTCTACCGTGGACATTAAATACGTAAACGACACAAACGGGGAAACGGAATTAACGGTCTTAAATACTTTATTTCCGTCCCAGAACTTTGAACACGACGGTGCGACGTGGCGTGTGAACACGTTGCGAACCTCAGGGACACTGACTCATGCAACACATTCACGGCGTTAGTTCAGTAGCTACCGCGTGGTTAATAACCTCGTCTCGTGAACACAATCGTGTCATCGACGTGTGTGGATTCACAAACTATGATGCTTGATGATGTGTGAGTTGACAGTTTGTCGTATTCTTGATGCTAAAGTTGGGTCTTCTGTGTGTAGGGGTGAAGCCGTACGCTTGCACCATGTGTGACAAGAGGTTTTTTCAGCGCCATCACCTGGCGAGACACAGCCTCACTCATATGGGTATGCAGCGCCTGAACAAAATCTTTAACCCACAACACAAGTTTACGAGATTAGGATTAAGTTTCATATCTGTGTGATTATTATCTTTTTTTTTTTAGTATATACGTAATTGCATTCATTCATTCATTCTTGACTTTAAATGTTTGGTGAGAGTTAAAACTCTGTTGTGTTAAATGCCCACTAGTCACCAGCTCATGTGATGTGTTGTGTTAAGTGGATTTTAAGATCTGCGACCCCCTGTTTTCAGAATCGTAACTTTAAAAAAAGTGAGACGAACGAATCTTATTGACTTTGTTGTAATTCCAGGGTGTGGAATTGGTTATTAACCACCCATAATCAATTATAGCTATGATGATGATTTTGAAATGGAAATACTTGCAGGATGTAGCTTTTCCGGGGGGTTAAAGGGACACTTCACCCTTTTTGCTAAAACATATATGTTAATGACATTTAGGAGCTTTAGAACACTTTCCTGGTGGTCTTTATGTATGTAATATGTGGTTTTAGATATTTTAGATTGTAGCAGTGATCCTTGTGGATAGGGGGAGAGCTGTCTTACTGAGACAACATGTAGTCCAGGAAGGTAGTGAGCCCAGTGTCCATTGACATCAGAGACACCAGGCTCACTGCTACAATCTAAAATATCTAAAACCACATATTACACACATAAAGACCCCCGGGAAAGTGTTCTAAAGCTTCTAAACGTCATTAACATATATTTGTTTGCAAAAAGGGTGAAGTGTTCCTTTAAAAGTAGCTAGGTTAAAAGATGACACACAGTAACACGTTGCTACTCTGGCGGTCTCTAGGGGTGAAGCCGTACGCTTGCACCATGTGTGACATGAGGTTTTTTCAACGTTACCACCTGGCGAGACACAGCCTCACTCATACGGGTATGAGTCCGTGCACCGTGCGCACCACATGACTGTATGTTAGCCAATAGGGTTAGGGCTAGCCCACCACATGACTCTATAATCTATATTAGCCAATAGGGTTAGGGCTAGCCCCACCACATGGATGTTATGCTCTCATTTAGACTCTATATTTTAGCCCCTTTTTTCAATTTAAAGCTTTTCATGACATTCATTTATTTAGATTTTTAGTTTTTCTTTTAGGTTTTATGGCCTCATTTACACCCACACATTCAGCAGGTTTTCTGTGGTCTGGGGTTTTTTCCTGTGTGTTCCGAAGCCTTTTGAGCTGCAATGTAAACGGGCAAATTCTAATGTCATAAATGGGATCTGTGGGCCGTTACATCACAGTCCACAGGCCAATCGGAGCACTTGTTTGAGCCAGAAAACCCCCTAGACCACAGAAAATCTACTCGATGTTAAAAGTTAATTTTTATTGTGTGCAATTGAGCTCAGAAAACCTACCAAAAAAGATAAATTACAAAAACAAATATTAATGTCACCAGACCTTTAAGGTGAGAGATACCCCCCCACACACACACTTAGCTAGTTGAAATTAGCTGTCTCTAATTAACAAGTAAAGCTAAAGTTGACTGATTTGCAGCATACAGTATTTGGTCTTTCACACATGTTGGAAATAGATCAGTAATAACAAGAATCTCACCCCGGTTTTTTTCTCCTTTGTGTGCATGAATAATTGGCATACGTGTGGTTAATAACCAATAGCTTTCTTCTTGAGACATTTCATTCCTATTATTAAATCAAACTGAGGCTGGGTACTAAAATGTCACCTGTCTGCTGCGTCTAGGTGTGAAACCTTACGCTTGCACCATGTGCGAGAAGAGGTTTTTTCAGCGCTACCACCTGGCGAGACACAGCCTCACTCATATGGGTATGACCGCGCCCACCTTACCCATGCCACTGACATCAGTGTGTACACAAGGTCAGACAGCTTAGCACATTATCCTCTAACTTTCTTTAAAAAAACAACAATAGAAATGTACCGTTTGCAGCGTTTGTTTTGCTTGCTCTATCTATCTAGTTGCTCTATTATTCTAAGCCTATATAAAGACTATTAGTTCAGTAACATGTCATATAATCTATTCAGCATTGTGACATCATCAGCTCATGTGATGTGTTTTTAGTTGTGGACTTGAAGAAATTTGATAAACACTTCGATTGCTACTCTCATTTGGATCGGGGAATTATTAACGATAATTACGTTTAAAAAATGATTTAAAAAAAGTGGTTAACAACCCATCAATTCTGAACAGGAACATTTTAAATGATTATTTGCATATTATTGATGATGAGAAACACTGATTTTGAAGAAGCTTAGATAAAAGTAACACATTGATGCTCTTGCGTTTAGGTGTGAAACCTTTTGCTTGTACCATGTGCGACATGAGGTTTGTTCAGCGTTACCACCTGTCAAGACACAGCCTCACTCATTCGGGTATGCGTTCAATTCACCCTGCAGCCCACCCTCTTATCGCTTACTCTGTAGGGTTAGAACTCATGCAGCTATGAGTCTATGGATCTTATGTCTCCGTAGGGCATCAGCAGTGACAGTTTGAGGGACGTTTTACGTTGGGGCGACACAAGCAACATATTTTACACAACACTATTCAAATTGGTACAGAGTTTTTCCACTTACAAAAAAAAGAAAAGAAAAACCCAAAAATGATTCCCCCAGAATTGTTGGCACAAAATATACTAGTAGAGACACTTCAAACAAGTCAGTTTCTCTGTGTTGGGATGACTTTCTTTCAAGGGGCATGATGAAGAGGTATTTACAGATTTTAAAAAAAACATGACGTTGTTGTGATAGTGCTTCTCAAAGTCTGCAAAGTAAACTATTGTTTGCATATATTATAGGCATTTTCCATTTTAGTGTACACTGTCGTATATATAGCATTAGGTACTGCATGTTAAGAAGAGCATTTCACATTTGGGCTTTAAGTTAAAAAGTTAACATCGGTGAGGGACGTTAGGGGTGTGTGTGTGTGTGTGTGTGTGTGTGTGTACAGGGGGGGGGGGGGTGATAATTGGCCAGGTATTAATGACTAGGAGGTTCACATCCTGACCACCATGTGCAGCGTACCAAAAAGTATTTTAGTGTTTCAATAAAAATGGAGACCCCCTAATGTTATTATAGTCAGTATGAGCGTGGCAGTCCCTTCCTTCCCCTTACAACGGCACCACCAGAGCATCCCCCATTCATTTCTCCCCATAGACGTTTGGAAACGTATTTCATTTAAAGACCTGTAAGCCTCAGACAAAGACAACAGCCCGGTCGACACATCGTGACAATAAACACATTGGTTTGGGTCGAAGCAATAATGAAAAAGTAGGGGTAAAAAAAAAGGCAGGGTACAACAACCCAAACAACCCAAAACATGTGTTTTGAAACGTCTATGGGGAACAATGAAACGTCTATGGGGAACAATGAAACGTCTATGGGGAACAATGAAACGTCTATGGGGAACAATGAAACGTCTATGGGGAACAATGAATGGTACATTCCCCCCCCGGGCGACACTGTGGTTCTGAAAGACTACATGATTCCAACATCAAATTGACGCATCACTGTTTTATTTCTATATACCTTATAGAACGTATAATATACGACAAATAGAAATTAAACAGTGATACAAGGTATACATCCCTACTTGGATAAGATTAAAACAGAACATACATGGGGGTTCTAAAACCAGTATAACTGATTAAGATTAAGACAGAACGCAGCCTTATAACCATGCATGGGGGTTCTAAAACCAGTATAACTGATTAAGATTAAGACAGAACGCAGCCTTATAACCATGCATGGGGGTTCTAAAACCAGTATAACTGATTAAGATTAAGACAGAACGCAGCCTTATAACCATACATGGGGGTTCTAAAACCAGTATAACTGCCACAGCATGTTTGCACAGAGGAGAGTGAGCATAGCTCTGCTCTGCTGTAAAGCTCTTCACGTTTCATTTTAAGAACACTGGAGAGAGACGTTGCCATGGAAATAGAAATAATATTGCCTGAGAGACAGTGTCGCTGCTTTGGGCGCGCACACTGCCGTCAAGTTACTGACGCTGTTGACTGGCATCAAACACGGAAGGATATGGCTTTGGAAACACGGTACATTTTGACCGTTAAAAAGTCCCACAATGTGAACTTTAGGAAAGTGTGCCAATAATTCCGACGGGCAATTCATGGATGTGTTTGATTTGGACCTGAACGCTAACCAATGTGTGAGGCGCTAGTCGATGCTGGGATATGTAGTTCTATATGTGTAAGGCGCTAGTCGATGCTAGTATATGTAGTTTATATATGTGTAAGGCGCTAGTCGATGCTGGGATATGTAGTTCTATATGTGTAAGGCGCTAGTCGATGCTAGGATATGTAGTTTATATATGTGTAAGGCGCTAGTCGAGGCTGGGTTATGTAGTTCTATATGTGTAAGGCGCTAGTCGATGCTAGGATATGTAGTTTATATATGTGTAAGGCGCTAGTCGAGGCTGGGATATGTAGTTTATATATGTGTAAGGCGCTAGTCGATGCTAGGATATGTAGTTTATATATGTGTAAGGCGCTAGTCGATGCTGGGATATGTAGTTTATATATGTGTAAGGCGCTAGTCGAGGCTAGGATATGTAGTTTATATATGTGTAAGGCGCTAGTCGAGGCTGGGATATGTAGTTTATATATATGTGTAAGGCGCTAGTCGATGCTGGGATATGTAGTTTATATATATGTGTAAGGCGCTAGTCGAGGCTGGGTTATGTAGTTCTATATGTGTAAGGCGCTAGTCGAGGCTAGGATATGTAGTTTATATATATGTGTAAGGCGCTAGTCGATGCTAGGATATGTAGTTTATATATGTGTAAGGCGCTAGTCGATGCTAGGATATGTAGTTTATATATGTGTAAGGCGCTAGTCGATGCTAGGATATGTAGTTTATATATGTGTAAGGCGCTAGTCGAGGCTAGGATATGTATTTTCTATATGTGTGTAAGGCGCTAGTCTCGATGCTGGGATATGTAGTTCCTTTGATCTCTGAGCTAGAATTTCCTTTAATTCTGTTTTTTTTGTTTTTCTGATCCTACCAGAAAGCCCTGTAAAGATACTAAGCCACCTGCGCCCTGTAAAGATACTAAGCCACCTGCACCCTGTTAGATTCAATCAGCTTAATTCCCTCGGTACTAAAACTCCCACACAAGGTAAATAAATGTCTAAAGGACGGAATGTTTTCAGAGAGATAACGTCATAGGGCTACATCTTGCGCCACCCCTTAACCCATTCTGACCTGAGATCAGATTCATACGAGGTTTCCACTGGACACACACACACACACACACGCTGGTCTGATGAACCCATTCTGACCTGAGATCAGATTGTAAAAATGTCAGTCGTTCTTCGATTTTTTTCAATAGCTAAAGCATAACATGATGCGAAAACCAACATGGGTTCCCGTTCAGAATGGGTTAAATAAACATTTTTAAAATAGTTCAAATGGCCGATCTACAAGCTCCAATTCTATTAACCCCATTCTGACCTGAGATCAGATTCATACGAGGTTTCCACTGGACACACACACACACTGGTCTGATGAACCCATTCTGACCTGAGATCAGATTCTAAAAATTCGTCAGTCGTTCTTCGATTTTTCAAAAATAGCAGAACTACAACTTGTAGATCTGCTATTTTTCAATAGCTAAAGCATAACACGATGCTAACACCAAAATGGGTTCCCGTTCAGAATGGGTTAACGTCAGTGAGATAATTCTCTATTTTAGACGTTGAGACACATGTCATTAAATCATAAACGTAAAGCTAGGATAAGTGATGTGTTTTTGGTTAAAACAAAAAAGGTTATTGTCGGAAGGTTAAACCACTACTTTGTGGCAGTAATCATTGCTAGAGAGTGTGTTCAGTAACAGAGGTATGTCTGTCTCTCCAACGCCTTAATAATCAGGGGAAAAACCATTTTCAGGTGGGTGACAACATTTCAGCCAATCAGGAGAGCGTACCCATTCATCAGCTTGATGTTGTAGTGTTCCACTTCACAATTTTGGTCTGCTCTTAATCTGTAATCCTGACTGAGATCTCTCTCTCTCTCTCTCTCTCATGATTGGATGAGATCGGTATCCCGACCTGGAAATGGGATATCTCTCTGTTTTAAATAAAGAGCTGGAGACTTATTCCTGTTAACGAACAAACACTCTGTATGCAATGTAGTAGCGTCAGAACATTTATTTATTTATTATTTAGCACTTTATTTTAACCAAAGAAAATGACTTCACCCTACCTTAGTTTTCAACATGTCTGGAAAGCTACGTTCCAAAGCGGATCGCCATAAGTAGGCACATTTTCTTTAAGTTTAGGATGAGCCGTTATCTCCACTTACAGATGTGTACGTTTAGGATGAGCCGTTATCTTCACTTACAGATGTGTACGTTTAGGATGAGCCGTTATCTCCACTTACAGATGTGTACGTTTAGGATGAGCCGTTATCTCCACTTACAGATGTGTACGCGTAGGATGAGCCGTTATCTGTATCAGTAGCCGTAGATCTTGTAGATTGAGCGTGTCGTGAAGCGTTGTTGTTGTTATGTTGTTGCTGTGTGGAGGTATGTAGGGCGGGGCTAACGTATTGCTCTGTGTGCGTAGGGGTGAAGCCGTATGCTTGTGCCATGTGTGACATGAGGTTTATTCAGCGTAACCATCTGGAACGACACAGCCTCACTCATACGGGTATGCGCCCCCATTTACCTTAACCGTATACCCATATATAACCTATATATCACTGAACCTACCATATAAACACCATTATATCATCTATATATATATATATAACTGAACCTACCGTATACACACCATGATATCATCTATATATAACTGAACCTACCGTATAAACATCATTATATCATCTATATATAACTGAACCTACCGTATACACACCATTATATCATCTATATATAACTGAACCTACCGTATACACACCATTATATCATCTATATATAACTGAACCTACCGTATACACACCGTTATATCATCTATATATATATATCTATATCTATATATACACTGAACCTACATCATATATTAACCCAGTTAGACCTGAGGCCGATTCTACAAAACGACAGTTTTCTGAAAAACCTTATGTTTCTATGTCAGTCGTTCTTGTCAAGGACCCCCAAAAATTATTATTATTATTATTATTATTTTGAAACAAATTGACAACAATAAAATGACAGGGAAGAAATAAAGGAAAAAACAATCACAGGAACAAAGTTTGGAGTTTGGATTGTCGAGTCATTTGATGGGATGTTGAACCAACCTCAAAAACAAATACCTTTTTTTTTATTTTTTTTTATCCTTTTTCAGGGGCACCATGTTTGCGTAGATCTGGGACATGAAAATTTGAAATTCCACTCTGATCTACACATAATGAGTTGATGACAAAGGGCATTTAAAAAAAAATATATATATATATACAGTATATCAATTATCAGCTGCTTGAAACTATACATTTGAAAATTGTCTTTTATCGCTAGGGCGAGTGTTTTTTCATCTTTTTCTTGTTTGTAGATGTTGGAAATGTAATGGGTAAGAGAGAAAATCTTAGCACAACCAATATACTCACCTGCATGTTGTTGTGTGTGTGTGTGTGTGTGTGAGACGCTGAGGTCAGTCATCCACTGACCACGTTCCATGTGTGCTCTTTCAGGAGAGAAGCCCTTTGCTTGTGACATGTGTGATATGAGGTTTATCCAGCGCTACCACCTGGAGAGACACAAGCGTGTGCACAGTGGAGAGAAGCCGTACCAGTGTGAGCGATGCCAGCAGGTACGTAACAACAATATTATAGTTATGCTTATCTGAATGCGGCGAATGATATAAAGTAGGCATGTGACGATTCACTCAACTCACCATACGGTTCGTATCACAATATGAGGTTCACGATACGGCGCTTTCACATTTTTATTTATTTAACTGCATTGCAACATTACTTTTGACAGTGCAGAAACACATTTCTTTGCAACAACTGTAAACATGCTTTCTTGTTTAGAACCTAGCTCGAGTTAACCCTAATAGTTGGCCTTGGCCGTTTTTAAGCCTGTTAAAATAACAATAAAAATAAAAATAAAGCACTTGTCCCACACAAGCGATACTTCTGTCCCTCAAATGAACAGTTTGAATCGGGTCACCCTATCGACACGTACTTTTTCAAATCCATGTAAATGGGCCAGAGTTAGCCATAAGATAATCTGTAGTCCCTGAAAAAAGTGGTATCCGTACAAAATCATACAATGCAAAAACAAGGAAACACAGTACAGTACAGTACAATACAGTACAGTACAGGGGGCAGAACAATTACAGTGAAAAGTGACACCAGTGACAAAGGAAGCTGGTAATACTAAAAGTTACTCGTGATTACAGATTTGGTTTGCTTTAAACCATTTTGGTGAAAAATCGGAAGAACGACTGACACAGAAACTGACACAAGCTTTTTCAGAAAACTGTCAGGATGTAGAAGACATTTATAGAATCTGATCTCGGGTCAGAATGGTAAACGGTCAGGATGTAGAAGACATTTATAGAATCTGATCCCGGGTCAGAATGGGTCAAGCCAAGGTTACATTTGAAGGTCAGATAGTTGGAGGTCTCTCTGAAGCCCTACAAACACACCGTCTGCGAACGCCGCGCGTCAAAACAGCCGCCTCCTCCGTTATTTTCAATGAACCTTATCGCACACCGGCGGCGTCCGACGCGCGTTCACGTCCTCGCCTGACGCTCCGATACGCCAGCGTTCTGTTTTCCAGGCGTTGCCGCGTCGCTGCGCACCCGGTGTGTGCGCTGGGCTTTACTTATACTTATAATTTCTAGCTTATCTAAATAAAAACTTGTCATTATTTTTTCTCCCCCGGGCAGAACTTTTCGCGGACGGACCGCCTGCTTCGGCACCGCCGCCTGTGCCAGGGCCGCGGCGTGGCCAAGGTGGAGAACCAGCCGTGCTGCGAGCCGGGTCAGCGCCAGCCCTCCTACGCCCAGCAGGAGCCCCCGCCCCCAGCCCCGCCCACCTGGAGCCCGCTGCACCCGCCGCCCGGGCGCCTGGCCGTCTGACATTCCGCCTCCTCTTCTCTCTCGCGCCACCATCACCACCACCTCCTCCACCATCACCACCATCACAGAGAGCAGAGGGCCAGGCTGCCACTGCCCGCCGCGCCCACGCCCGCCGCCCCGCCGGGCCTCTTCTACTCAGCGCTGTGCCCCCCCGTGGTGGCGTCACCAAGCACAGACTGAACCCCCCTCCGGAGGAACACACAGCTGCTGCTGCTGCTGCTGCTGCTGCGCTCTTGGGGATTATTATGGGGAAAAAGAAAAAAAAAGAGGGACATTCTTTTTTTGTTTGTTGTTTTCTTTTCGTTTTTTTTTTTTTTTTTTTTACTGTATTTCCCTTTTTTTCTTGTTTCTTTTGTTCTTTTTTTTAAACGGCTTTTCTGCGATAAAACGGACGGTCTGTTTTTGTACTTAATCTATTTGTTTTATTTCCATTTTTTTTCTCCTTTCTGTTTATTTGCAACAAAAAAAAAGAAAAAAAGAAGAAGAATAATAATAATGATGAGTAATTATTGTTGAGATATTTGTGGTTCTGGCGGTTCTTCAGGGGGAAAAGGCCCGGGGAGTTGAATCCTTTATCCTCAATCCTTTTTGCAGCAAGACGGGATTTATCTGTGATTCTTTATCATTTTCTTTTTAACTTCTACTTATTGGTGGCAAAAGAGAAGCGTATCTGAACCTCCTGCCGAAGTGTTTCCTTCTGGGTCATTTTGGATAAACGTCACGTGAGTTCCAGCTGCACGCTGGACCAGCAGAACTCGGGTCCAGCTGGACCAGTAGAACTCGGGTCAACCAGTAGAACTCGGGTCCAGCTGCAGGCTGAACCAGTAGAACCGAGTTCAGGCTGAGCCAGTAGAACCGCCGTACCCTTGCAAACATTCGTGGCGACTAAGGTGCCGATTCATACTCCTATTTTAGAGCCGAATAGAAGGGTCTTCGGCGCTGTAGAGCCTACAATGTGACGTCATTTGAGGTTCGGGGGGGGGTCCTAAAGTCGTCTCTTCGGTGCTACTGAAACTTTCGCCGAGCTGAAATCATTTCGGCTCTACAGCGGTACAATAGTATTGAGTATGAATCGGCCTGCTGTACAAAATCTAGCTTAGATTTGGGGGTTCTTGAGAAGTGAGCGTTACCCCAAAAAGAGCAGGGAAGCAATGCTCTGCTCCTGAAAACAGGATTTGGAGGGAGGGGGGGGGGGTGGTTTTATCTTAGAGGCAAAGAGACTACACTTTTAATGATTTCTTTGTGTAAATAGTATGAAATGTAACTCATTCTTTAACTATAGGACTTATGTGGCGATCACATATTTTTGATATTACAAAATGGGCCAAAAGTTAATTCACGCCAGCAGGAAGTTCACATACTCCCCCTCGCCGGCGAACTGTAAAATGGGCACGAGAGAGGGGGGGGGGGGGGGACGACGACAAAATAACGTTTAATCGTTTTGTCAAAAGAAGAGACTCATGTCGTCGATGTAACAGGAAAAAAAAAAGAGTTCCCAAGTCCATAGGAAAGAGTTGCCAGCACTCACTCACGTTGTATCCAATAGGAAATCTAGTACACTCACGTTGTGTCCAATAGGAATCTAGTACACTCTCGTTGTATCCAATAGGAATCTCAGTTCAGATTCACGCCGAGAGGACGTTCCTCTGGGCCCGAAAAGGTCAACTGAAACAACTGAAAACGAACGGAATCCTTACAGGATGCAACGTGAGCTGGGCTTGGTTCCCATGGACTGTTGTCCACCAGAACCCGGGTTCATTAACGGCATTACTTTAAACTACGCGACTGACTGACTGACTGACTGACTGACTGACTGACTGAGTGCTTTCTTCTCCTTCCTTCAAGTTAACATGACGAGGAGCGGTATCGTGACTTAAAGCCTCGCTATATGAACGGTATCCAACCGTGCCACGCGCCCTACGACCGTTGGTTTAGACCGCGTGACCGAAAGCATAACCGAGGCTCCCTTATATATATTTATATATAACGGAGCCTCGGTTATGCTTTGCCCGTTATATATTATATATATATATTATATATATATATATATATATATTATATATATATATATATATATATATATATATATATAATGTCGTTCTGCCGCAACTCTAAGGTCACGGAGATCTGGCCTTCGGGGGCTGAGTCTCAACCACATACTGTCTGTGTCTCGTACGGCGACTCAGGAAATGGTACAGGACGACGGCCTTATATGGCGAGCCCCGCGCCCCGCCCCCCCGCCACGCCCCCGACCACACCCTCTCACCAAGAGCTCACTTAGGCTGACGTACTTGAAGCCGTGTGTGTACAGAGAACTCCTGCAGTACGATAGCAAGACGTTGTGTGTGTGTCCCGTCCCCGTCTGTAGACCGTTGGTTTAACAAGAAGAAAAACAGTATGTACAGCTTCTCACACTGTGAGAGTAGTGGATTTACACAATATTGTGGCCTTAGTGTTTATTTTATTTTATTTTCTTCTCTTCATTTGCCTTTTTTCTTTTTTTTTTTTCTCTCCCTTCAACTAATTGTTTTATTATTATTATTATTGTTGTTGTGGATCAGATTATATTTACTAGGATGAGACACAGCCTTCTCTCTCGCGGGGCTATGTTGTGTTTTTGTTTTGTTTTCCGATAAGCCGTCGCCGCTAATATAAAAAGTCGACGGCTTCACAAGTGGCGCTAAAACCAGACGAAAAGAAAATGGCCTCCTTGTCGATGGAGGTTGTTTGTTTTTGTTTGTTTGTTTGTTTGTTTTTTTCAAAACAATGAATATTTGAGTTGTTTTACCGACGACGATGTAACGCGTTCTGTAATCATTTCACGAGCCGCCGTCGTACGCCACGTCAACAGTGCTAACTTATTTGCAGTGCCTCATGGCGGCTGGATGCAGTGCCTCATGGCGGCTGGATGCAGTGCCTCATGGCGGCTGGATGCAGTGCCTCATGGCGGCTGGATGCAGTGCCTCATGGCGGCTGGATGCAGTGCCTCATGGCGGCTGGATGCAGTGCGTCATGGCGACTGGATGCAGTGCGTCATGGCGGCTGGATGCGGTGCGTCATGGCGGCTGGATGCAAGGTTAAATAAATAAAAAAAGGTTAGGCAGCGAAGACCGTACGGTGGACAGGTCTCTTATGTTGCTCCGTGGAAGGAAAGAAACATGCGCAGTGGAGACCAGGAAGTTGTACATGCACAGATTTGTGCATGTACTTCCAGGAAGCAACATGGAGTCCACCGTACGGTCTTCTGTCTTTCAGCAACATGGAGTCCACCGTACGGTCTTCTGTCCTTCAGCAACATGGAGTCCACCGTACGGTCTTCTGTCCTTCACCAACATGGAGTCCACCGTATGGTCTTCTGTCCTTCAGCAACATGGAGTCCACCGTACGGTCTTCTGTCCTTCAGCAACATGGAGTCCACCGTACGGTCTTCTGTCCTTCAGCAACATGGAGTCCACCGTACGGTCTTCTGTCCTTCAGCAACATGGAGTCCACCTTACGGTCTTCTGTCCTTCAGCAACATGGAGTCCACCGTACGGTCTTCTGTCCTTCCAGGGAGCAACATGGAGTCCACCGTACGGTCTTCGCTTCCTAATCTGATTTAATTAACCGTGGGCGGCTGGCTGCAGTGAACTCTGCTACTCACTAACAATTGCCTTTTCTTATTATCCGAAATATTACGTGGTCTGGTGTGCTTAATGGATGTCTGTTATGGTGTCGGGCTTGGCCTTAAAACTAAGTGCGGATACAGGAATAATCATTGTAGTGCTAAATGATAATTGTTAGCGGGCGATTTGTTTCTGTTCCTACGATGAGCTTTGCTCATGCTGTTGTTAATTAAAAGGTCTTTCATTGGTCAGAGGTAGGTTTTTTTATTTTATATATACTTATAGCTGTTTATAACGGAAGGATTTCTCACACTTGACCCTCCTGCAGAACCCGTTTAATATTGTATATGTTGGACAATTCCAGAAGCCAAAATGCAAATGAGATGGATGGGATGGGAGAAAGAAAACGTCACAAGTTGGAATTTTCTGTAGGACGACTTTTTTTTTTTTTTTTTAATATATATAATTATTTTAAAGGCCTCTTTGACATTTTGGAATACCTCGATGCGCCGAAAGACTCTACTTGACTGTCTTTCAGTCTCTGTCAGTGTTCCTGTCTCGTCAACAAGAAAAGGCGCGGCCCTCTTGTCTTGTCTTGTCATGGACCGAATGGAGAGACTTTGTTGCGTCCCCTAGTCTGTGATGGCAGAGGAACGTTCCCAAGCCCTAGCCCCCTTTTCGGGACCCTCCGTTACCCTTTTCTGCATTTTGGACTTTCGGTCCAAAATGCAGAAAAGGGTCCCGAAAGGGTGCCAGTTCTAACCCATAGATTAACATAAGCGGATTGCTTCGATGGGTTTATGGGCAATCGAGGGTTTTATCATTTACGGAGATGAAATGAAACTAACATGAATGTGTAGAGAGACATGTATGAAGTGTTTGTTTATTTCATTCTATTGGAAGTGTCCCATTGTTGGGCCTTGATGTGGCATCATGTAGTAGGTCTTAGGGTTCTCTGGTTCCTTCATGAGGCATCATGTAGTAGGTCTTAGGGTTCTCTGGTTCCTTCATGAGGCATCATGGAGTAGGTCTTAGGGTTCTCTGGTTCCTTCATGAGGCATCACGGAGTAGGTCTTAGGGTTCTCTGGTTCCTTCATGTGGCATCACGGAGTAGGTCTTAGGGTTCTCTGGTTCCTTCATGAGGCATCATGGAGTAGGTCTTAGGGTTCTCTGGTTCCTTCATGTGGCATCACGGAGTAGGTCTTAGGGTTCTCTGGTTCCTTCATGAGGCATCATGGAGTAGGTCTTAGGGTTCTCTGGTTCCTTCATGAGGCATCACGGAGTAGGTCTTAGGGTTCTCTGGTTCCTTCATGTGGCATCACGGAGTAGGTCTTAGGGTTCTCTGGTTCCTTCATGAGGCATCATGGAGTAGGTCTTAGGGTTCTCTGGTTCCTTCATGAGGCATCACGGAGTAGGTCTTAGGGTTCTCTGGTTCCTTGATGAGGCATCATGGAGTAGGTCTTAGGGTTCTCTGGTTCCTTGATGAGGCATCATGGAGTAGGTCTTAGGGTTCTCTGGTTCCTTGATGAGGCATCACGGAGTAGGTCTTAGGGTTCTCTGGTTCCTTCATGAGGCATCACGGAGTAGGTCTTAGGGTTCTCTGGTTCCTTCATGTGGCATCATGGAGTAGGTCTTAGGGTTCTCTGGTTCCTTCATGTGGCATCATGTAGTAGGTCTTAGGGTTCTCTGGTTCCTTCATGTGGCATCATGGAGTAGGTCTTAGGGTTCTCTGGTTCCTTCATGTGGCATCATGGAGTAGGTCTTAGGGTTCTCTGGTTCCTTCATGTGGCATCATGGAGTAGGTCTTAGGGTTCTCTGGTTCCTTCATGTGGCATCATGGAGTAGGTCTTAGGGTTCTCTGGTTCCTTCATGAGGCATCACGGAGTAGGTCTTAGGGTTCTCTGGTTCCCTAGCTTTTGGTATAGCTTTGTTCAAATGACGTGAGCGGTCAGTGCGTCGTGCCGTAACAATGTTTTTTTTTTTTAAAGAAAAGTCCTCGCTTTCAGATTTCGGGTCGTGTTCCCAATAATGTCCGCCGCTCGGCCCCAGGCCCTCGACGCCCCAGGCCCGTTCGGCCCCAGGCCCTCGACGCGTCCTCCCTGTTTTGTGCAAGTCGTTCAAGGTGACGCTAAAGGGCTGATCTACGAGCTCAAGACACGCCGCAAGCTCGTAGTTTGGCTATTTTTGAACGAGGTGTATGGATATATATATATATATATATATATATATATATATATATATATATAATTTGACATTTCAGACGAGTTCAAGTGTGCTTATAAATCTACTGTTACTGTTCAGATTCAAGTGACTTGGTGTAAACATTGTGAAAACCGTGTGTAGTCGAAGGGCCAGGTTTGAGAGATTGCGTTGTACCATAATATGCTAATGCTAATGCCGCTAACATGATCACACACACACACACACACACACACCACAGTGGCTAAAGGGCAATATATATATATATATAGTTGACTTCACCTGTTAAAATCCCTAACAGTTTATTTTATTTTGTTTTTTTGTTTTGTTTTTTAAGTATCGTTATCAATCTCATTGTTAAAAATGCAATAGAATCCTTGAGTCTCGGATCATCGGTTAAAAATAACGACGAGATGGAACTTTTCGGACGAAAGCGAAAAAGGGAAATCCGTTTCCACCGGAGGAGTCGATTCTCTCGTCACGTTTTCTTGTTTTTTGTTTTTTTTTGACGATCGTTTCAAGGACCTTTTTTTATTATTCTGAAATTGTAAACACTGGAGTGAAAGGAAGAAAAAAACCTGACAAAAGACAAAAAAAAGAGAGATGGATATTTTTTTTTCCTTCAGACTGTACTAGGTTTTAGGTTTTAGACGGAGCCGGTTCTCGCCTCCACAGAATCTGGTTCAGTGCAGTTGATTCTCATCTCCACAGAATCTGGTTCAGTGCAGTTGATTCACCTACACAGAATCTGGTTCAGTGCAGTTGATTCACCTACACAGAATCTGGTTCAGTGCAGTTGATTCACCTACACAGAATCTGGTTCAGTGCAGTTGATTCACCTACACAGAATCTGGATTCTCATCCACAGAATCTGGATTCTCATCCACAGAATCGAATCTGGATTCTCATCCACAGAATCTGGATTCTCATCCACAGAATCTGGATTCTCATCCACAGAATCTGGATCAGTGCAGTTGATTCTCATCTCCACAGAATCTGGATTCACCTCCACAGAATCTAGATTCTCATCCACAGAATCTGGATTCTCATCCACAGAATCTGGATTCTCATCCACAGAATCTGGATTCACCTCCACAGAATCTAGATTCTCATCCACAGAATCTGGATTCTCATCCACAGAATCTGGATTCTCATCCACATAATCTGGATCAGTTGAAGAAGCCCAACCATTTCCATTAGACCGTATTAGTGCTACCAAAAAGAAAGAAGAAGAAAAAAAAGATGTTTTTCTTTTATTTTTTATTATAAAGTCCCTGGTATTTGTAGTGCATTATATTGAATAATGGTATTAGGTAAAACAACAGCATAACAAGTTAGCTATCACAATAATTAGTTGTTTTTTTATTTTATTCTTAGTCGTGCATGCCGAGTTATGGTCCTCAGTTAAGACAGGATCTTGATATTGATTTTTTTTTTTGTGTAGGCGAAAAATGAGTGCATACGAAATAACTTCCTAAAAAAATGTTACATTGATTATTGTAAAAATGGGCTAACTAATATGTACCCCTGTGATCCAATTAGTTACAACTGTATTGAATTGAGAGGAGAGGCTTCTTACTATTATGCTGAAATAAAATAATTTGTAAAAGATATAAATATATATATTCTTTTCTTATGGTTATTGATTTGACTGTTCAAAATGTGACCTATTTTTATTGTTTCCTTTATTTACCCCGCAGGGTAGTAGCTGAGCAGTGAGCACAAGTGCTCATTTTCAGCAACGCCCTGCACATTAAAACCTGGGAGCTGACCGGCACAACCACAGTCTGATACTGTTGTACTGACCGGTACAACCACAGTCTGATACTGTTGTACTGACCGGTACAACCACAGTCTGATACTGTTGTACTGACCGGTACGACCACAGTCTGATACTGTTGTACTGACCGGTACGACCACAGTCTGATACTGTTGTACTGACCGGTACAACCACAGTCTGATACTGTTGTACTGACCGGTACGACCACAGTCTGATACTGTTGTACTGACCAGTACAACCACAGTCTGATACTGTTGTACTGACCGGTACGACCACAGTCTGATACTGTTGTACTGACCGGTACAACCACAGTCTGATACTGTTGTACTGACCGGCACAACCACAGTCTGATACTGTTGTACTGACCGGTACAACCACAGTCTGATACTGTTGTACTGACCAGTACAACCACAGTCTGATACTGTTGTACTGACCAGCACAACCTCAGTCTGATACTGTTGTACTGACCGGCACAACCACAGTCTGATACTGTTGTACTGACCGGTACAACCACAGTCTGATACTGTTGTACTGACCAGCACAACCACAGTCTGATACTGTTGTACTGACCAGTACAACCACAGTCTGATACTGTTGTACTGACCAGTACAACCTCAGTCTGATACTGTTGTACTGACCGGTACAACCACAGTCTGATACTGTTGTACTGACCGGTACAACCACAGTCTGATACTGTTGTACTGACCGGTACGACCACAGTCTGATACTGTTGTACTGACCGGTACGACCACAGTCTGATACTGTTGTACTGACCGGCACGACCACAGTCTGATACTGTTGTACTGACCGGCACAACCACAGTCGGATACTGTTGTACTGACCAGTACAACCACAGTCTGATACTGTTGTACTGACCGGTACAACCACAGTCTGATACTGTTGTACTGACCAGTACAACCACAGTCTGATACTGTTGTACTGACCAGTACAACCACAGTCTGATACTGTTGTACTGACCGGTACGACCACAGTCTGATACTGTTGTACTGACCGGTACGACCACAGTCTGATACTGTTGTACTGACCGGCACGACCACAGTCTGATACTGTTGTACTGACCGGCACAACCACAGTCGGATACTGTTGTACTGACCAGTACAACCACAGTCTGATACTGTTGTACTGACCGGTACAACCACAGTCTGATACTGTTGTACTGACCGGTACAACCACAGTCTGATACTGTTGTACTGACCAGTACAACCACAGTCTGATACTGTTGTACTGACCAGTACAACCACAGTCTGAATCTGATACTGTTGTTAATTCATCTTTCTGCCACACCATGAAAGCTGTGGTAGACTTTCAGAGTGGCCTAAAAATAAACATTATTAAATAACAGATGACGAAATGTCTACCAATAATATGAGCAGATCTATACATTTATCAGATCTATAAATGCTAGTCCAGAGAACAGAAGCGCTGAAGTGTTTCACTCTTACGGATGATTATCCATGCAGGAATGGATGCAGGCCACTAGGGGGCACTGTCACACAGGAGAACTAAAACGGCGTATAGAGCAGATCTGAGCCAATACAAAGAATGATATGTCTATGTATGAAGATGGGAGAACTTCATTTGAGGCGAAATGGTCTCCTAAATATAGTAGGCGTGTTTTGTCCACACAGCCTTATATCCAAAACATTTGAACTGATGCTGGGGAAAAAAAACATGCAGGGAAGCATTTTAGCATTTCAATTCATTGTGGGCCTGGAATGTAGCCTACAGAATGCAAATGTCATGTAGGCCTACATATACCAACCTCCTGCATTATCAAGGCTACTGGAGACAGTCCTATAATAAGTCTTAACTTCTAAGGTTTTAACTTGGGACACACTGACATATTTATTTGTCTCAAAGATAAAAAAAGATGTCCCCTCATGGCTTAGGTTACGTTACAGGGTTAGGCTTAGGTTAGTAGGTTACAGGGTTAGGGTTAGGTTAGTAGGTTACAGGGTTAGGGTTAGGTTAGTAGGTTACAGGGTTAGGGTTAGGTTAGTAGGTTACAGGGTTAGGGTTAGGTTAGTAGGTTACAGGGTTAGGGTTACGTTAGTAGGTTACAGGGTTAGGGTTAGGGCTCCAATTCGAAACTGGCCCCTGTAAAATCTGAATCCTTTTCCCCTCACTGTATATGTATCGTTTCCCTTTTTGCTTCCTTTATGATGAATTCCTGTTCTGTTCTTTGACTATAATAGAAGTGTCTATTTGTATGTCTCTAAATGTTTTGATGAAATGAACAATGTGGACCCTGTTGTAAACAAGTGTAATGCTTAATTGGGTCGTCCACTCACAGTTAACAGTCTTTGTATTGAGTTTGTGCTTAAAATGTACTGTAATTCTGCAAACTGTTAATACATTTTTCAATCAATCAGAACAGTTAGAACGTTAGTTAGTTGCAATATTACACGAGAGGGTGTGGGTTAACGTGATTATTGCCACGACAGTGATGCGGTCAGGAACGAGACAAAGTCGAGTTCCGCAAGCATCACTGTGTGTGTGTGTGTGTGTGTGTGTGTGTGTGTGTGTGGTGCGTGCAGTGTACGTGACAAAACGAAGCAATAACTTCAGGAACAAAGTTCACACAATTGCTGACACACACACCCACACACACACACACACACCCACAGGTGTGGTCACGGTGCATTATTATCAGAGTGACAGATTGTTCGGGCTCCATTTTGACCACGCTGGAAGACAATGAACTTCAATTTCTCTGGTGAGAGTTTAATACTTTGTCCTTTGTTGTGAAATTAAATCATTTATGACGTTAGGGTCGTTGGTTTTGTGAAATGAGATAATTTATAACGTTAGGGTCGTTGGTTGTGAAATTAAATCATTTATAACGTTAGGGTCTTTGGTTGTGAAAAGAGATCA
The DNA here is from genome assembly GCF_963924005.1 of Protomyctophum bolini. NCBI lineage: Eukaryota > Metazoa > Chordata > Actinopteri > Myctophiformes > Myctophidae > Protomyctophum > Protomyctophum bolini. The sequence goes on along the minus strand of NC_137863.1, from coordinate 443,776 downwards.
TTTATGACGTTAGGGTCGTTGGTTGTGAAATATTAGATCATTTATGACGTTAGGGTCGTTGGTTGTGAAATGAGATCATTTATAACGTTAGGGTCGTTGGTTGTGAAATTAAATCATTTATAACGTTAGGGTCTTTGGTTGTGAAAAGAGATCATTTATGACGTTAGGGTCGTTGGTTGTGAAATTAAATCATTTATAACGTTAGGGTCTTTGGTTGTGAAAAGAGATCATTTATGACGTTAGGGTCGTTGGTTGTGAAATGAGATCATTTATGACGTTAGGGTCGTTGGTTGTGAAATATTAGATCATTTATGACGTTAGGGTCGTTGGTTGTGAAATATTAGATCATTTATGACGTTAGGGTCGTTGGTTGTGAAATATTAGATCATTTATGACGTTAGGGTCGTTGGTTGTGAAAAGAGATCATTTATGACGTTAGGGTCGTTGGTTGTGAAATTAAATAATTTATAACGTTAGGGTCTTTGGTTGTGAAAAGAGATCATTTATGACGTTAGGGTCGTTGGTTGTGAAATTAAATCATTTATAACGTTAGGGTCTTTGGTTGTGAAAAGAGATCATTTATGACGTTAGGGTCGTTGGTTGTGAAATATTAGATCATTTATGACGTTAGGGTCTTTGGTTGTGAAAAGAGATCATTTATGACGTTAGGGTCGTTGGTTGTGAAATATTAGATCATTTATGACGTTAGGGTCGTTGGTTGTGAAATGAGATCATTTATAACGTTAGGGTCGTTGGTTGTGAAATGAGATCATTTATAACGTTAGGGTCGTTGGTTGTGAAATGAGATCATTTATGACGTTAGGGTCGTTGGTTGTGAAATGAGATCATTTATAACGTTAGGGTCGTTGGTTGTGAAATTAAATAATTTATAACGTTAGGGTCGTTGGTTGTGAAATTAAATAATTTATAACGTTAGGGTCGTTGGTTGTGAAATTAAATAATTTATAACGTTAGTGTCGTTGGTTGTGAAATGAGATCATTTATAACGTTAGTGTCGTTGGTTGTGAAATGAGATAATTTATGACGTTTTAATAGTGACAGCAGACGATCTACAAGCTGACGGCATCTGAGCTTGTAGATCTGCTGTTTTCAATGTGTCTGTGTCGTGTATACCATAATGGTGTCCAACAGCGTTAACCCATTCACGACTGAGGCCTTCTAAATCCTCAACTACGTTTTCTGAGAAACTTCATGGAAAACAAAATAATAATAGTATGTTGTTATACTGTATAGTATAGTGTAATGAACCCTTGAATTAATTGAGAATGTGATACTTCCTGTATCGGTATACCTGTAAGGGTCCATTTGGTTCCACGTGTTAGTCATTCAGAGTAAATGTACTTTGTACCAAATAGCATTACAGTCGGTAGAGAAGTGCTGATTGATGGGGTCAGTAAGGGGTTAAAGTTCATTCTCAGATTACAGTCGGTGAGAGAACAGACTCCATTTTGAAACCAGACTAAATGTTAATGATTGACAGATCAGGTTAAAATGTCCACATGATTATATTAGTCCCTCTGTGTGTGTGTGTGTGTGTGTGTGTGTGTGTGTGTGTGTGTGTGTGTGTGTGTGTGTGTGTGACCCTGACAGGTGTCAAGAGACTAAAGCTGAGTGATTCTGGGGGGAGAGAGGAGGATGGAGCTGACAGACCACAGAGAGAGGAGGAGAGAGCTGACAGACCACTGTCTCCAACTCCCAGCCTTCTGTCTGTGAAGAGTGACTGGTCTAAAGGAGATCCTCCTTACTTCAGTAACGAACCTGGACCTCCTGACTCACAGTATGTCAATCCTCCTGTACAATATACACACACAATGGATATTGTGTCTTTAATAAAGTTTGATTGATTGATTGATTTATTATGCATGCACCTCTTGGTACCACAGCAAAGGCCCTTAAAACAAGGCTCCAGGCTTCCCAAAACAAACTGGTCAGGTTACTACTTGGCCTCACTCCCCGAACCCACCTCACCCCTGCCCATTGTGAAGACAATGGTTCACTAATGTGCCTGTATAAATACTTCACTAAGATACTGTCTAGATACTTCACTAATATACCCAACACATGTACCTGTCTAAATACTTCACTAAGACACCCATGTACCTGTCTAAATACTTCACTAAGACACCCATGTACCTGTCTAAATACTTCCTTAATGTTAACGAAGTCCACACCCACAACACCAGAGGGAGTTCAACAAACCTTGTGCAACCCAGATTTGGCACAAACGAGGGACTAAATTGACCTGTACTTTCTTTTGAACTTTACTCATTCTACAAACTGTTAATACAACCTTCAGTCGAGAAAACAAACCCAAAACATGCAACGTAAAGAATATGAAGTGACATTTTCACTCACATGATGATTGTATAAACATTTATTATGATTCCAGAAGTGTCGACCACAGAGCAGAGTCTCCAACTCCCAGCCTTCTGTCTGTGAAGAGTGACTGGTCTAAAGGAGATCCTCCTTACTTCAGTAATGAACCTGGACCTCCTGACTCACAGTATGTCAATCCTCCTGTACATTTATGCAACACAATAACACAATAAATGTATTTGTGGTTGTCGATGCCAGGCTGAATGGCCCAGACTATGTTTTACACCCTGTCCGTCCGTCTGTGATCAGTTAATCTCCGTTGGTCCGATCACCGTGAAACTGAGCACACACGCCCTAGAGGCCAACGATAAACCTCTGGCCAGGTTTTCAGATCGGCCTGTTATAGCGCCACCAGGAGGCCTGTTGTAGCGCCACCAGGAGGCCTGTTATAGCGCCACCAGGAGGCCTGTTATAGCGCCACCAGGAGGCCTGTTATAGCGCCACCAGGAGGCCTGTTATAGCGCCACCAGGAGGCCTGTTATAGCGCCACCAGGAGGCCTGTTGTAGCGCCACCAGGAGGCCTGTTGTAGCGCCACCAGGAGGCCTGTTATAGCGCCACCAGGAGGCCTATTGTAGCGCCATCAGGAGGCCTGTTGTAGCGCCACCAGGAGGCCTGTTATAGCGCCACCAGGAGGCCTGTATTGGGTAGTTGGGGGGGAGTTGAGAAATGACAGAGTTACCGTGTGGGTCCCTCTACTGTACTGTCACTGTACTGGCACACCCGAAATCACCATTTATACAGTTAATGTGTGTGTTAAGTTGCGCACAGGTGGTGAGAAACAACCATGCTAATTTCGTGCTCAGACGCACCCACCCACCCACCCAGCCAGCCACACACCCATACCCATGTACTTGTCTAAATACTTCACTAAGATACCCATGTACCTGTCTAAATACCCATGTACCTGTCTAAATACCCATGTACCTGTCTAAATACTTCCTTAATGTTAACGAAGTCCACACCCACAACACCAGAGGGAGTTCAACAAACCTTGTGCAACCCAGATTTGGCACAAACGAGGGACTAAATTGACCTGTACATTCTTTTGAACTTTACTCATTCTACAAACTGTTAATACAATCTTCAGTCGAGAAAACAAACCCAAAACATGCAACGTAAAGAATATGAAGTGACATTTTCACTCACATGATGATTGTATAAACATTTATTATGATTCCAGAAGTGTCGACCACAGAGCAGAGTCTCCAACTCCCAGCCTTCTGTCTGTGAAGAGTGACTGGTCTAAAGGAGATCCTCCTTACTTCAGTAATGAACCTGGACCTCCTGACTCACAGTATGTCAATCCTCCTGTACATTTACATCACATCACTTAAAAACGCTACCAGATTAAAGTTACCTGTCCCTTAATACTTCCTATACTATGTAGGATAGCATAAATAATTTGTATTAGCACATGCAAGGGTTGCCACCCGTTCCTTAAAATACGGATTCGTCCTTTATTTGAGCATTAAATTATGCGTCCCGTATTGAATCAATACGGAACGCGGTTTGTTCCGTATTTTCCTAAATGACCCCTGCGCGATCTGTCACACAACGTCAACACTGAATTTAACAATAATGAACAAAATAAAACAGGAAATATTAAAGACAGCACAATTGTCCTGGTCACGCAGGATCTCCCACGAGCATAAATAAAAACCTCCCCGTGGCTGCCGGTCTGCTTGTGTGCGGTGTGCTCTGCTGTTGCTCTCAATTGCGCCGTGGCGAATCCAGTGCCTGTCTCGCCGGCCGGCCACACCGCACTGTTTAAAATGTCTAATACTAGAAGTTCTACAACAGCTGATTCTCCACCGCGTTCATCTCAAAAAAGAAAACGCCTTAAAAATATAGACGTGAGTGCAAAGTATGCCGGCGTATGTTTTCTGTGACCCATGGGGAACTGTTTGATAGCAAACAGCAGCTACAGGGATCAACAGTATGATCACAGAACACCCAAAGTGTCACAAACTGCCCCTGAGATCGATTCTGTCTATTGTCCTGCCCATGCAATAGCCAATGGCTGCTGATGTGGGCATATAGCAAAACTATTTCAGTAGACTATTATGGTTAATTGTTTATTAATGAAGTCTAATAAATTAATGTATTTAATATAAATGAATCAATTTAATTAAATATTGTGCCCATTTAAAGAACTCAGATTCAGAATCGGAACTCTTATGTTGTTATGAACAGAATAGGCTACTTCATAACCGTTAATAAATCCAGTGTAGTAGGTCTACCCCTTCCTTACTGACCACAGTGACCACCAAGTGACCCCAAAGGCTAATATGGTATGTGAAATCATCCATCCATCCCAGGGCCAAATTAGGTTTTGGGCCAGTGGGACCAGGGCCTAGGGGCCCTTGGCTGTTAGGGGCCCTTTGAGGAAACTGGATCGTGTGGTACTGGGTTTGAGGCCCTGAAATTGGCCATTGATTTTGTTCAATTTAGGTCAAAAAGATGATAAAAACATAAAAAAACATTTGCACGCACGTAATGGACCCCCAACACATTACACTCATGGGGGTTAATCCGTCCCTGATCCATCCAGCTTCAACCGCTTATCCGTAGTCAGGTCACGGGGGAAACAGCTCCACCAGAGCGCCCCAGACTTCCCTCACCAGGACAACATTAGCAACGTCCTCCTGGGGGATCCCGAGGTGTTCCAAGGCCAGTTAGTTGATGTGATCGAATAACCCGATAACGGCGCTGCTTCGCCGCGTGGTCGTATAAGTGTTCCTTATTTCAAGATCTCAAAGGTGGCAACCCTGCTGGACCACAGCTTATTAGAGTGCAGGGTTTAGGCCTATTATAAAAACATACTCAACTGCTCCACCTGCTGGTTGATTTCAGTACTAAACTTCCAATATTCGCAAAACCAAAAAAGCATCAAAAGGATTTGAGTCAACATGGATGGCATACAACTGTATGCACCACAATAACACAATAAATGTATTTGTGGTTGTCTATGCCAGGCTGAATGGCCCAGACTATGTTTTACACCCTGTCCGTCCGTCTGTGATCAGTTAATCTCCGTTGGTCCGATCACCGTGAAACTGAGCACACACGCCCTAGAGGCCAACGATAAACCTCTGGCCAGGTTTTCAGATCGGCCTGTTGTAGCGCCACCAGGAGGCCTGTTATAGCGCCACCAGGAGGCCTGTTATAGCGCCACCAGGAGGCCTGTTGTAGCGCCACCAGGAGGCCTGTTATAGCGCCACCAGGAGGCCTGTTGTAGCGCAACCAGGAGGCCTGTTATAGCGCCAGCAGGAGGCCTGTTGTAGCGCCACCAGGAGGCCTGTTATAGCGCCACCAGGAGGCCTGTTGTAGCGCCACCAGGAGGCCTGTTGTAGCGCCACCAGGAGGCCTGTTATAGCGCCAGCAGGAGGCCTGTTGTAGCGCCACCAGGAGGCCTGTTATAGCGCCACCAGGAGGCCTGTTGTAGCGCCACCAGGAGGCCTGTTATAGCGCCACCAGGAGGCCTGTTGTAGCGCCACCAGGAGGCCTGTTGTAGCGCCACCAGGAGGCCTGTTATAGCGCCACCAGGAGGCCTGACACATTGAGCCTACAACACACATTATGGCAGCCTCCTAGTATCTAACCTGACGCTGCCAGATGGGGGCGGTATTGGGTAGTTGGGGGGGAGTTGAGAAATGACAGAGTTACCGTGTGGGTCCCTCTACTGTACTGTCACTGTACTGGCACACCCGAAATCACCATTTATACAGTTAATGTGTGCGTTAGGTTGCGCACAGGTGGTGAGAAACAACCATGCTAATTTCGTGCTCAGACGCACCCACCCACCCAGCCAGCCAGCCAGCCACCCAGCCAGCCAGCCAGCCAGCCAGCCACCCAGCCACCCACCCAGCCACCCAGCCAGCCAGCCAGCCAGCCAGCCAGCCACCCAGCCACCCACCCACCCAGCCAGCCACCCAGCCAGCCAGCCAGCCAGCCAGCCAGCCAGCCAGCCAGCCACCCACATAGTCACTTAAGGAAGTGGTTGCACCACTTAAAAATGAATCATGAAATTCGCTAAAATGAAAACGGTAAACATGATCCTTGGTTTGAATAAACTAAATATTGTCTTTTAAGATGTTGTGTTGTCTTCTACTGGTATAATGAGACAGAATGATAAAGGACGTTTAATAAAAGTATATAGTTTATATAATGATCTATAATATAATAATGATTATTATTATCTGTATTCTATTGTCTTCATCTCCACAGAGAGACATTCAGAAACACACCTGGACAGAAGACATTCAGAAACACACCTGGACAGAAGACATTCAGAAACACACCTGGACACCGTAAGACTGGACACATTTTACACTCATTAACATTTAATATCAATTAATGAAATGTTTAAATAGCATCAGACCAAATACTGGCGATAAAAATACATGTTTAGTTTATTAAAGGATATTTAATACATAGTTTTAATTACATGGTATGTTCAATGTAAAGTTGTAGATGAAGCATAATGTTTAACATGTATTAATTGTCTCCTCATATCAGATGTCCGTCTGCCAGAGTATTTAAAGGTCTATAGGGTCACTTTGGACGGTCTTGAACATGTGGCATACGTCACTGAAGAGCCCTCCTCCCTCTCCGACATCTACACAGACCTCCACCTATCAGCGGGAGGGAGTAAAGGGGTTAATCAGCAACATGAGGTGTGGCAGCTTGAGACCGCCTCCAGCATGAAGACCCTCTATGACGTCCTAATCAAGTGCCGTTCCATCTTTAAGACCCTCCTCCCTGGCAGAGACACACCCAGCAGCAGAGTTCTGACCAATGGCATCGCTGGCATCGGGAAGACATTCTCCGTGCGTAAGTTCGCTCTGGACTGGGCGAGAGGTTTGGAGAACCAAGACATCAATCTCCTGGTTCTCTTCGCATTCCGGGAGCTGAACTTGGTCCGAGATGAGCAGCACAGTCTTCTCTCACTGATCCATGTTTTCCATCCAACGTTAAAGAAGGTCACAGCAGAGGAGCTCGCTGCCTGGAAAGTTGGCTTCATCTTCGATGGCCTCGATGAAAGCAGGTTTCCGCTGAAATTCCAGAACATCGACGTCGATTCTGACGCCTTCGACAACAATGACGTCGTCTCTGATGTCACGGTGACATCATCGGTGGGCCTGCTGCTGACGAACCTCATCAAGAGGAATTTGCTCCCCTCGGCTCTCCTCTGGATAACCACCAGACCTGCAGCAGCCAATCAGATCCCTCCTGATTGCGTTGACATGGTGACAGAAATACGAGGGTTCACAGACCCCCAGAAGGAGGAGTTCTTCAGGAAGATGTTCAGTGATGATGAGGAGCTGGCCAGCACCATCATCTCACACGTGAAGACATCAAAGAGCATCCACATCATGTGTCACATCCCAGTCTTCTGTTGGATGACCGCTACCGTTGTGGAGGACCTGGTGAAGACAGGCAAGAGTGGACAGATGCCCAAGAACCTGACCGGGATGTTCAGCCTCTTCATCTCGCTCATGATAAAAAAGATGAAGACGAAGTATGGCGAGACTGACAGGGATGTTCTTCTGCAGCTGTGCCTGCTGGCGTTTGTACATCTGGAGAAAGGCAGCGTCACGTTCTACCAAGAAGACCTGGAAGAGTGTGGTCTCGATGTGAACCACGCCGCGCTGTACTCGGGAGTGTGCACAGAGGTCTTCAAAGAAGAGACCGTTCGATCTCAGAGAAAGATCTACAGCTTTGTTCATCTGAGCATCCAGGAGTTCCTGGCTGCAGTCTACCTGATGCACTGTTTCACACAGAAGAACATGAAGGTACTGAAGACATTCCTGGGAGGAGAAGAAGACGAAGACTGGGAATCCCAATCTTCAGAATCCCTGAAGAGTATGGGAGGAGGAGGAGGAGGAGGAGGAGGAGGAGGAGGAGGAGGAGGAGGAGGAGGAGGAGGAGAAGAAGAAGAAGAAGAAGACGTCTTCCTGCAGAGAGCCATGGAAGAATCCCTGAAGAGTATGGGAAGAGGAGGAGGAGGAGGAGGAGGAGGAGGAGAAGAAGAAGAAGACGTTATCCTGCAGAGAGCCATGGAAGGAGGAGGAGGAGGAGGAGGAGGAGGAGGAGGAGAAGAAGAAGAAGACGTCATCCTGCAGAGAGCCATGGAAGAATCCCTGAAGAGTATGGAAGGAGGAGGAGGAGGAGGAGGAGGAGGAGGAGAAGAAGACGTTATCCTGCAGAGAGCCATGGAAGAATCCCTGAAGAGTATGGAAGGAGGAGGAGGAGGAGGAGGAGGAGGAGGAGGAGGAGGAGGAGGAGGAGGAGGAGAAGAAGACGTTATCCTGCAGAGAGCCATGGAAGGAGGAGGAGGAGGAGAAGAAGAAGATTCCATTGAAGAATCCCTGAAGAGTATGAATGGAGAAATGACCCTGGACGACTTCCTGCAGAGAGCCTTTCAAAAAGCCCTGAAGAGTAAGAACGGCCACCTGGACCTCTTTGTCCGCTTCCTTCATGGCCTCTCACTGGAGTCCAACCAGAGTCTGTTAGGAGGCCTGCTGGGTCACACAGAGAACAGTCCAGAGAGCATCCAGAGAGTCATCAACAACCTGAAGGAGATGAAAATGGAAGATGCGAGTGTCTCTCCTGACAGATTCATCAACATCTTCCACTGTCTGATGGAGATGAACGACCTCTCAGTACATCAGGAGATCCAACAGTACCTGAAGTCAGCGGACAGATCAAAGACAGAACTGTCTCAGAGCCAGTGTTCAGCTCTGGCCTTCATTCTGCTGACGTCAGAGGAGGTTCTGGAGGAGTTTGACCTGGACCAATACAAGACACCACCAGCATGGGGGGCGAGATCCAGACTACTCCCAGCTGTGAGGAACAGCAGAAAGGCTCGGTTAGTAGTCATGTGGATAGAAAACCTGTTAGAATCAATCTACCATCACACCTAATTACTATAATAATAATCAGGTCTCAAAGTGTGTGTGTGTGTGTGTGTGTGTGTGTGTGTGTGTGTGTGTGTGTGTGTGTGTGTGTGTGTGTGTGTGTGTGTGTGTGTGTGTGTGTGTGTGTGTGTGTGTGTGTGTGTGTGTGTGTTGCCTAAATGGAACTGACTGACACTCACAGAGAACAAAGAAAAACAAATAAGAGATTATTCATAGATCAATCAATGTAGTATTAAACCATTTTGGGCGGGAAACCCCTTTTGGTGTTAGCATTATGTTATGCTTTAGCTATCGAAAAATAGCAGATCTACAAGCCGAGTGGCGCGCTATGAGCTTGTAGGTCTGATATTTTAATCGAAGAACGACTGACATAGAAACATAGCTTTTTCAGGAAACTGTCAGGATGTAGAAGACATTTTTAGAATCTGATCTCAGGTCAGAATGGGTTAATACAGATTATCTCTCTTTCACTTTGATGTTTTCTGGTTCCCTGTTCTTATATGACCTGTTCTTATATGACCTGTCAATATCTGACCAACTAGACTGTTCTTATATGACCTGTCAATATCTGACCAACTAGACTGTTCTTATATGACCTGTCAATATCTGACCAACTAGACTGTTCTTATATGACCTGTCAATATCTGACCAAATAGACATTGGTACATTTACATTACACTTTATAGTTAATTTCATTGAACATGAATTTGATCTAATCTGTGTTGATGATCACTGTTTTCACATCATCTACATTTACAGAGTTGTTGGCTGTCAACTCCAAAAGGCTGAATATGAGATTGTGGCTTCAGCTCTCAGCTCTAATCCTTCACATCTGAGAGAATTGGACATCAGTTATAATGACATAACGGATCCATCCATGGACCTGCTCTCTGCTGCATTGAAGAGTCCAAACTGTCATCTGGAGATACTGAGGTCACATTATTATTATTAGTTCTGTTTTATTATTTATTGTTTAATTCTTAATAATAATTAGTGTTAATAAAGTTGACATCATGGTATCCCACTGATTAGAATAATAATATGGTCAGAGTTTGTGTTGTCTAGTTCACACTCTCACATCACAATGCTACGGTACAGTAACTACAATATGTGATCCATCATGGCTGCTAGGGAATTATCATTTTCAATGCTACGGTACAGTAACTACAATATGTGATCCATCATGGCTGCTAGGGGATTATCATTATCAATGCTACGGTACAGTAACTACAATATGTGATCCATCATGGCTGCTAGGGGATTATCATTATCAATGCTACCGTACAGTAACTACAATATGTGATCCATCATGGCTGCTAGGGGATTATCATTATGTGAACTAATGGGGTACAGTGATTACAGTATGTAGTCATGTTGGCACGCACGCACACACACACAAGTCCTATGTTGGAAGATTAAGATTATGATGATTTACTTCACATTATCCCTGCCTTCTCTTTCCATCTCTTGGCGTCTTTACTCCAAACCTCTGATATTCAGTCCAGATATTTCATGTGTAATTACAGACTTGCTGGCTGTACCTTCACACAGACAGGATTTGAAGTTCTGCTCTCAGCTCTCAGCTCTAATCTTCTCCATCTGAAAGAATTGGACCTCAGTTTCATCTGCCTGCAGGAATCACAACTGCTCCAGCTCTCTGCGTTACTGAAGAGTCCACAGTGTGGACTGCACATCCTGGGGTAAAGAATGTGTGTTCTCTCTGTGTGGATCTCTACTTGAACATCAACACAGCACTTTGTTAAATGTGTATTTCTCTGCAGGTTGTCAGGCTGTGGAGTCACAGAGGAAGGCTGTTCTTCTCTGGCTTCAGCTGTGACCTCCAACCCCTCCTCCCAGCTGAAACAGCTGGACTTGAACTTCAGCCACTTAGGAGACTCTGCTCTGAAGAAGCTGTCTGCTGCCCTGGAGACTGTCAAGTGAGTAGACTTGTGTAGAGCGGCCGTCAAAGGTTCCAGGTTAAATTCCCGGCTCCTCCTGGCTGCTACATGTCGAAGTGTCCTTGAGCAAGCCAAGACTCTCTGAACCCCTAACAGCTCCCGATGAGCATGCATGTTTTCCTCTGCCATCGGTGGGTGAATGTGAACTACATTGTAATGTAAAGCGCTTTATAAATGCAGTTTCCCATATTATCATATCATTACCATATAATCCATGGTTCATTCTAGCAGAGATTTTATATACAGTAGATAGTGTCTATGTTCCATGGTTCTATTACATAGATTAATATACAGTAGATGGTGTCTATGTTCCATGGTTCTATAACATAGATTAATATACAGTAGATAGTGTCTATGGTCCATTGTTCTATAACATAGATTAATATACAGTAGATAGTGTCTATGTTCCATTGTTCTATAACATAGATTAATATACAGTAGATAGTGTCTATGTTCCATGGTTCTATAACATAGATTAATATACAGTAGATAGTGTCTATGTTCCATGGTTCTATAATCTATAACATAGATTATTATACAGTAGATAGTGTCTATGTTCCATAGTTCTATAACATAGATTAATATACAGTAGATAGTGTCTATGTTCCATGGTTCTATAACATAGATTAATATACAGTAGATAGTGTCTATGTTCCATGGTTCTATAATCTATAACATAGATTATTATACAGTAGATAGTGTCTATGTTCCATGGTTCTATAACATAGATTATTATACAGTAGATAGTGTCTATGTTCCATGGTTCTATAACATAGATTAATATACAGTAGATAGTGTCTATGTTCCATGGTTCTATAACATAGATTAATATACAGTAGATAGTGTCTATGTTCCATGGTTCTATAACATGGATTAATATACAGTAGATAGTGTCTATGTTCCATGGTTCTATAATCTATAACATAGATTAATATACAGTAGATAGTGTCTATGTTCCATGGTTCTATAACATAGATTAATATACAGTAGATAGTGTCTATGTTCCATGGTTCTGTAACATAGATTAATATACAGTAGATAGTGTCTATGTTCCATGGTTCTATAATCTATAACATAGATTAATATACAGTAGATAGTGTCTATGTTCCATGGTTCTATAACATAGATTAATATACAGTAGATAGTGTGGAGTGTGTCAGGTCTCACCTCAGGGGGAGGGGCGCGTTACCATGACAACCAGGCACGCCCACGGCCGTGTCATAGACTCAGTGTACTATCCCAGAGCAATTCTAAATCAGCTGCGCCTCATTCCGGCCGCCGCCCTGGTTAGCAATTAAGGACAGCCGCAGCCTGTCAGCCGCGCCCTTTATAAACAACCTGCGCACCTAGCAGTATCAGATCCCTGCTACACACAGACGCTCGCGCAGCATATGCCGTCCACTCGGCGTTGGATGGTAAGTCCACACTCCTCTCACTTATGGACTCTCACGTATGGACTATGTTTATTGTTTGATCGTTTGTATCACCACTCAATTGCTCTCTTATATTCTCACATCACCAGGCTTGTAGGAGTGGGGCTGGAAGCACACGCAGGAGCGTGTGCCCCCCATAGACAAATATACACGGAGAGCCGCATACATGCTGGAGACCCACCTGGCTCGTATCGGGGACGAGTGCGGAGACGGGACCCTCGTATGGAAACGGCAGCTCAACAGCTCCATAAGGTCGCAGTAAGACAAACCGTTCACTATCTATCACCCGTGTTATTAAGAAGAGGCACTCATAGTGGCAAATGAGCAGCTAAGGATAATAACGAAGATTGTGAATGAAGGAAGTCACCCTGTCGATGCTAAATGAAGACTGTGAATGAAGAGTGTCACCGTGGTGTTGTACACTGAAGATTGTTGAATGAAGATAACCCCGTAGAGACGAATGGAAGCTAGCAGGCTCTAGATAAAGTGTCACGTCCACCCTGTGAAAGAAGACAGGCCCGTGTTATGTTTATTTCACCCTTTGACGAGACTTTAAGTTGGCTTGCGCCGCCAGGCCCGGTGAAAGAAGACCGTTAGAAACTAGAGCGCTTACTTTGTGTTAACACCCTGACTGCCGTTGTCGTACCGACACGGCCACCCAGTAGATAGAGAGAAATAAGAATATAAATGCTTGTGTATCTTCCTGTTGGCCGAGCCTAAGGGGCCCTCCGTACCATCCCCGCCCGGTACCATACCAAGTACTTTTACTCTAATTACTCACCACCCCGTATCCGAGTACTTCTACTCTAAAGTACTCTTCTGTGCCTTGTGGATAGAGAAAGATACGCACCCCCTTACCTACCTCCGGGGGAGCCTCCTGGCCTCCTCTGGAACCTGGAAAAGAAGAAGAGAAAGAGTTATACAAAGGTCTAGTTGGTAGACTGCCTAGACCGGGTGTCTCAGGCCCCAACTTTGTACTTACCTTGTGCTCTGACCGTATGCTAACATCCCCTCTCATCCTCTGCAGTGACGACTCCCGCCTCGGAACCGGGACCTCATGCAAAGAATATTACTGTCTGAGTTCTGTTTGTGAAAACTGACTTTGTTTGAACCTGTTGGAGAAATAAAGCAAGGGGCGCCATCGTGTGTCTAACCCCTGAAACTGCACTCTGAGTTGTATTTCCCACCCGACCTCCCACATATGGTGGAGAATGTGGGTATTCATCTGATCTCAACCACCGCCTAACCATGGCCAGCCTCGAATTGGCCGCCCTCCTCCGAAGTCAGACTGAACTACAGAACGCGGTGCGTGAAGTTGTCCGCAGGCTAGACCGACACGGCGATGTCCCTAGGACCCCCAACGCCGTCCTCTCCAAGCAGACCCCCGAGGATGACATCGAGGCGTACCTCGAACTCTTCGAACGCACCGCCGACCGCGAGCAGTGGCCCGCCGCCGACTGGGCCGGCATACTGGCGCCCTACCTCTCGGGAGAGGCTCAACGCGCCTGTCGGGACCTTCCCGCCAGAGACGCTCGAGACTACGAGACGCTGAAGGCCGCCATCTTGTCCACCCTCGGCTACAGCCTGCCCGCCCGGGCCCAGCGGTACCACATGTGGGCCTATCAGCAGGCCCAGCCCCCTCGCGCTCAGGTCGCCGACCTCTACCGCCTGACGCAGAGCTGGCTGACCACGGGCGGAGAGACCCCGCGGATCCGCAGGTGCTACGTCTGTAATCGGGAGGACCACCTGTCCTGGGCCTGCCCAGAGCGGCCCCCCGGCCCCGATGTCTCCATGCCCTCCGCAGACAGCATGAGAGGGCCCCGCCCCTGCCTCCACACCGGAAGTGAGAGCCGACGACAGACCACCCTCCCCGCCCGGGTTGATGGGACCGACACCCATGCCTTGCTGGACTCAGGCAGCGTGGTGACGCTGGTCCGGGGTGACCTCGCCTCCGCCACCAATGGACCCACCATCCCGGTCACTTGTGTCCACGGAGATGTCCGACGGTACCCCGTCGCCCACGTGACCGTACAGACCCCCCGGGGCTCCGCGTTGGTCGCCGCCGGAGTGGTCCCCGAACTCCCAGTCCCCCTCTTGATCGGAACGGACTGTCCGCTGTTCGAGAAGTACTGGAACCCGGGACGACGAGGGCCCCCCAGGACGCGGCGCCGCCGACGCCGCCGAAGTAGCGTACCCCTCGTCGCCTGCCCCGCCCTCCGCGAAGACGGGACCTCGTCCACCAGCAGCGGCAGAGGAAGTCCCCAGCCAGAACCCTGGCCGGAAGAAGCAGAGGCCTCCGACGCCGACGACACGCCGGCCCTCGGTGAAGACCCCTTCCTAGAGTTCCCCAGAATAGACACGCCGCCCCCCCGGCGGCAAGGGTCGTTCGCCACCGCGCAGTGGGCCGACCCCAACCTGGCTGGCGCCAGGCGGAACGTCGTGGCCGTCGACGGGAAGCTGAACCCGGGGGTGAGTGAGAAACCTTTCCCACACTTCTTCGTCCGACACGACTTACTGTACCGCGCTTGCAAAGACCCCGCGGGGGAGGTCGTCGAACAATTACTCGTCCCAAAAACGTATGTGTCCCGAGTAATGTATCTCGCCCACTCCCACCAGTTAGGGGCCCACCTGGCCGTACAAAAGACTTACGACCGGGTCACCGCCCGCTTCTACTGGCCAGGCGTTAAGAAGGCCATTGAGGAGTTTTGCCGCTCCTGTGCCGAGTGTCAGCTAACCGCCCCCCGCGGAGTTCCCCACAGCCCGCTAATCCCGATGCCAATTATTGATGTGCCGTTTTCCCGTATCGCCATGGATATTGTCGGACCCCTCCCTAAGTCCGCCCGGGGACACCGCTACATTTTAGTCATCATGGACTATGCGACGCGCTATCCGGAGGCCATCCCCCTCCGTACCGCCAACGCCCGGGCTATTGCCCACGAGCTGCTGATGTTATTCAGCCACGTCGGCATCGCGGACGAGATCCTGACGGACCAGGGCACGTGTTTTATGTCCCGCGTCCTATCGGCCCTGTACAAATGGTTAAAGGTCAAGCGTATACGGACCTCCGCCTACCACCCCGAGACGGATGGGTTGGTCGAGCGGTTCAACCAGACCTTAAAGAAAATGCTAAAACGCGTCACGGAAGAGGACGCCAAGGATTGGGACCGCCTCATCCCGTTTGTGCTCTTCGCGATTCGCGAAGTACCCCAGGCGTCAACCGGGTTCTCGCCCTTTGAGCTCCTGTACGGGAGGAAACCGCGTGGCCTCCTCGACCTGGCTAAAGAAGCCTGGGAGAGCCAGCCGTCCCCCCTCCGCAGTGTCATCGAACATGTAGACGCACTCCAGGAGCGCGCCAAACGCATATGGCCCATCGTAAGAGAGCACATGGCCGCAGCCCAGACCGCCCAGGCGCGCACCTACAATAAGGGTGCCAAAATCCGTGAGTTCGCCCCTGGCGATAAGGTGCTGGTGTTGGTCCCCACCAGCGAATGCAAGTTCCTGGCCCGGTGGAAGGGCCCATATGAAGTCGTGGAGAGGAAAGGAGCCGTAAACTACCGGGTGAGCCAGCCAGGCAGAAGAAGGGGACACCAGATATATCAC
Organism: Protomyctophum bolini; assembly: GCF_963924005.1. NCBI lineage: Eukaryota > Metazoa > Chordata > Actinopteri > Myctophiformes > Myctophidae > Protomyctophum > Protomyctophum bolini. The sequence continues at coordinate 427,467 of NC_137863.1, read as the reverse complement.
GTGAATATACTGAAACGGTGGCATACGCCGGAGGAAGTACCCCTACCCGCTTTATTGACCTTTGTCTCCCCGCAGGCCCCGGCCGTAGCCCTTGGCGAGGGTCTGACGCCCCAGCAGACGCAGGACTTGCGGGAACTCCTCGATCGGAACCGCGACGTGTTCTCCGAGCTCCCGGGACACACCTCCGTGTTAAAACACGACATCGACACCCCTAACGGCCAGGTAGTGAGACTACGGCCGTACCGGATCCCGGAGGCACGACGAGAGGCCATAAGGGAAGAAGTTAAGAAGATGCTCGAGCTGGGGGTCATCGAGGAGTCCCACAGTGCCTGGTCGAGCCCGATCGTAATAGTCCCCAAGCCCGACGGCACCCTTCGTTTCTGCAACGACTTCCGGAAGCTAAACGAGATCTCCGTATTCGACGCGTATCCCATGGCACGCGTCGATGAGCTGATCGACCGGCTGGGGCCCGCCCGGTTCATCAGCACCCTCGACCTGACGAAAGGGTACTGGCAGGTCCCCCTCACGGAAAGAGCCAAGCAGAAAACCGCCTTTATCACCCCCGACGGACTCTTCCAGTACAGAGTGATGCCCTTCGGAGTGCACGGAGCCCCCGCCACGTTCCAGAGGTTGATGGACCGGATATTGCGACCCCACCAGGCGTTCGCGGCGGCCTATTTGGATGATGTGATCATCCACAGCGCCACCTGGGGCCAACACCTGGAGCGGGTCGACACCGTCCTAGCCACCCTCCGGGCGGCCGGCCTGACCGCCAACGCGAAGAAGTGCCGCATTGGGTGGACCGAGACCGACTATCTCGGTTACACCATCGGCCGTGGGTGCATCCGACCACAGACGAGGAAGGTGGAGAAGATCCAGACCTGGCCACGTCCGGTGACCAAGAAGCAGGTCAAGTCCTTCCTCGGCCTGATCGCCTATTATCAGAAATCCGTCAAAAATTTCGCCACGATCGCGGCCCCCCTCCACGATTTGACGAAGAAGAGCCTCCCCCACCACGTCCAATGGACAGACGAGGCGGACGAAGCCTTCCGCACCCTGAAGACCGCCCTGTGCAGTGAGCCGGTGCTCGTAGCGCCGAACTTCAACAGGCCCTTCAGCCTCGCCACGGATGCGTCCAACACCGGGGTCGGCGCCGTCCTGTCCCAGCCGGTAGACGGAGATGAGCATCCCGTTCTGTACATCAGCAGGAAGCTGCTGAAGCACGAGCGTAACTACTCCACTGTCGAGAAGGAGTGTCTGGCCGTGAAATGGGCCATCCAGCACCTCCGGTACTACTTATGGGGCAGACAGTTCACCCTCGTGACCGACCACGCGCCACTCAAGTGGATGGCGGCGAACAAAGACCGCAACGACCGCGTCACCCGCTGGTTCGTCGAGCTCCAGAGCTACAAGTTCGAGATAGAGCACCGGCCCGGGACCAAGATGAAACACGCGGACGCGCTCTCAAGACTGTACGAAGACGAGGGAAGTAGTCAAGCTCCTTGCGGTAGCAAGAAACTTAGGGGGGGAGTGTGTGGAGTGTGTCAGGTCTCACCTCAGGGGGAGGGGCGCGTTACCATGACAACCAGGCACGCCCACGGCCGTGTCATAGACTCAGTGTACTATCCCAGAGCAATTCTAAATCAGCTGCGCCTCATTCCGGCCGCCGCCCTGGTTAGCAATTAAGGACAGCCGCAGCCTGTCAGCCGCGCCCTTTATAAACAACCTGCGCACCTAGCAGTATCAGATCCCTGCTACACACAGACGCTCGCGCAGCATATGCCGTCCACTCGGCGTTGGATGGTAAGTCCACACTCCTCTCACTTATGGACTCTCACGTATGGACTATGTTTATTGTTTGATCGTTTGTATCACCACTCAATTGCTCTCTTATATTCTCACATCACCAGGCTTGTAGGAGTGGGGCTGGAAGCACACGCAGGAGCGTGTGCCCCCCATAGACAAATATACACGGAGAGCCGCATACATGCTGGAGACCCACCTGGCTCGTATCGGGGACGAGTGCGGAGACGGGACCCTCGTATGGAAACGGCAGCTCAACAGCTCCATAAGGTCGCAGTAAGACAAACCGTTCACTATCTATCACCCGTGTTATTAAGAAGAGGCACTCATAGTGGCAAATGAGCAGCTAAGGATAATAACGAAGATTGTGAATGAAGGAAGTCACCCTGTCGATGCTAAATGAAGACTGTGAATGAAGAGTGTCACCGTGGTGTTGTACACTGAAGATTGTTGAATGAAGATAACCCCGTAGAGACGAATGGAAGCTAGCAGGCTCTAGATAAAGTGTCACGTCCACCCTGTGAAAGAAGACAGGCCCGTGTTATGTTTATTTCACCCTTTGACGAGACTTTAAGTTGGCTTGCGCCGCCAGGCCCGGTGAAAGAAGACCGTTAGAAACTAGAGCGCTTACTTTGTGTTAACACCCTGACTGCCGTTGTCGTACCGACACGGCCACCCAGTAGATAGAGAGAAATAAGAATATAAATGCTTGTGTATCTTCCTGTTGGCCGAGCCTAAGGGGCCCTCCGTACCATCCCCGCCCGGTACCATACCAAGTACTTTTACTCTAATTACTCACCACCCCGTATCCGAGTACTTCTACTCTAAAGTACTCTTCTGTGCCTTGTGGATAGAGAAAGATACGCACCCCCTTACCTACCTCCGGGGGAGCCTCCTGGCCTCCTCTGGAACCTGGAAAAGAAGAAGAGAAAGAGTTATACAAAGGTCTAGTTGGTAGACTGCCTAGACCGGGTGTCTCAGGCCCCAACTTTGTACTTACCTTGTGCTCTGACCGTATGCTAACATCCCCTCTCATCCTCTGCAGTGACGACTCCCGCCTCGGAACCGGGACCTCATGCAAAGAATATTACTGTCTGAGTTCTGTTTGTGAAAACTGACTTTGTTTGAACCTGTTGGAGAAATAAAGCAAGGGGCGCCATCGTGTGTCTAACCCCTGAAACTGCACTCTGAGTTGTATTTCCCACCCGACCTCCCACAATAGTGTCTATGTTCCATGGTTCTATAACATAGATTAATATACAATAGATAGTGTCTATGTTCCATGGTTCTATAACATAGATTAATATACAGTAGATAGTGTCTATGTTCCATGGTTCTATAACATAGATTAATATACAGTAGATAGTGTCTATGTTCCATGGTTCTATATAACATACATGGGGGCCCGGGTGTTTGAACCATTATGTTACACTTTAGCTATTGAAAAATAGCAGATCTACAAGCTCATGCCACGCTACGAGCTTGTAGGTCTGCTATTTTGCGGCCAGTTACATATCATTTTGGGGTCATTGACATGAAATATTGAGCACCACTGATACAGAAACATGGGTATTTCTAAAAAGAATTTAGAAGACATTTTTTTTAATTTCGACGTCAGGCCTAAATGGGTTAAAATATTATGCAGTTTGCAACGCTGCAATATGGTAGCCTGGCCAGTGTTCATTTTGACAGCTAATTCCAATTTAGTCTTTTGAATAACACACGCTTTAGTTTTAGTCCTATTTTACTCATCTGAAATCGTCTAGTCTTGGTCTAGTCTTAGTGTTAGTCAATAAACCTGGTGGCAGCTTCCTCCTTTAGGGGGGAAAGTACAAAGTATTATAACATAAATATACAGTATAGTCTGTGTCTGTGTTCCATGGTTCTATTTCTAACATGTTGAATGTACAGTGATTGATACAGACAGTGATTTACAGTGAGTGTTATGATGTTCACCATGATATACTAGAATGATAAACGGCATCTGAATCTAAACAGTGTTCTAAATGACATCATAGTCTAAAGACATGAGGATAGAAGTATTGATATATTTAACATGTCTATAATCTATCTTTAGAGATGATAGAAGTATCAGTGTTATAAATAATATCTCTAATTTAACACTGTTTGAACTAGAAACATGTGCTCCTCAGAACACAGGTCTCCGCCAGGACGGGTAGCTTATTGTGGGCCAGCAATGTTTCACAGGCAATCGTTCATGATTTGAAGCATTTTGTTCAAAACGAGACACTCCTCAATATAATCAAAATCTGAGACCACAGAGATATGGTACCAATGTGTGTGATGTTTGGACAGTCTTAATCACATGACCACAGAGATATGGTACCAATGTGTGTGATGTTTGGACAGTCTTAATCACATGACCACAGAGATATGGTACCAATGTGTGTGATGTTTGGACAGAGTCTTAATCACATGACCACAGAGATATGGTACCAATGTGTGTGATGTTTGGACAGAGTCTTAATTACATGACCACAGAGATATGGTACCAATGTGTGTGATGTTTGGACAGTCTTAATCACATGACCACAGAGATATGGTACCAATGTGTGTGATGTTTGGACAGTCTTAATCACATGACCACAGAGATATGGTACCAATGTGTGTGATGTTTGGACAGTCTTAATCACATGACCACAGAGATATGGTACCAATGTGTGTGATGTTTGGACAGTCTTAATCACATGACCACAGAGATATGGTACCAATGTGTGTGATGTTTGGACAGAGTCTTAATTACATGACCACAGAGATATGGTACCAATGTGTGTGATGTTTGGACAGAGTCTTAATCACATGACCACAGAGATATGGTACCAATGTGTGTGATGTTTGGACAGTCTTAATCACATGACCACAGAGATATGGTACCAATGTGTGTGATGTTTGGACAGTCTTAATCACATGACCACAGAGATATGGTACCAATGTGTGTGATGTTTGGACAGAGTCTTAATCACATGACCACAGAGATATGGTTCCAGGGGTCCGTGAAGGGTTCCAGGGGGTCTTTGGGGGGTTCCAGGGGGTCTGTGGAGGGTTCCAGGGGATCCTTGGAGGGTTCCAGGGGGTCCGTGGAGGGTTCCAGGGGGTCTTTGGGGGGTTCCAGGGGGTCTGTGGAGGGTTCCAGGGGATCCTTGGGGGGTTCCAGGGGGTCCTTGGGCGGTTCCAGGGGGTCTTTGGGGGGTTCCAGGGGGTCCTTGGAGGGTTCCAGGGGGTCTTTGGGGGGTTCCAGGGGGTCCTTGGAGGGTTCCAGGGGGTCCGTGGGGGGTTCATGATTTGAAGCATTTTGTTCAAAACGAGACACTCCTCAATCTAATCCAAATCTGAGACCATATGAGACATATGGTACCAATGTGTGTGATGTTTGGACAGAGTCTTAATCACATGACCACAGAGATATGGTACCAATGTGTGTGATGTTTGGACAGAGTCTTAATCACATGACCACAGAGATATGGTACCAATGTGTGTGATGTTTGGACAGAGTCTTAATCACATGACCACAGAGATATGGTACCAATGTGTGTGATGTTTGGACAGAGTCTTAATCACATGACCACAGAGATATGGTACCAATGTGTGTGATGTTTGGACAGTCTTAATCACATGACCACAGAGATATGGTACCAATGTGTGTGATGTTTGGACAGAGTCTGTGGGAGAATGATGACAAAATGTGTTTAGTAAATATTTGGTGGGACTAAAACAGGCCGATGTGAGACATTAAGCAGCAGGTTTTGACTTGATTCATTGTTGTTCTACTTCCTACAGTGTGAATCATGGAGGAGAACACTGGACTAAACCTCAACTCCTTACAACACGTGAGTCTGTCTGTCTGTCTGTCTGTCTGTCTGTCTGGGATCTATCCTCGGACCCTCCTTTTCCCTCTACACCAAATCTGCTGAAAATATTTTGTGGAACTAGGGGCGTTCCTGGGGGTCCGTGGGGGGTTCCAGCGGTCCGTGGAGGGTTCCAGGGGGTCCTTGGAGGGTTCCAGGGGGTCCTTGGAGGGTTCCAGGGGGTCCGTGGGGCGTTCCAGGGGGTCTGTGGATGGTTCCAGGGGGTCCGTGGAGGGTTCCAGGGGGTCCTTGGAGGGTTCCAGGGGGTCCTTGGAGGGTTCCAGGGGGTCCGTGGAGGGTTCCAGGGGGTCCTTGGAGGGTTCCAGGGGGTCCGTGGAGGGTTCCAGGGGGTCTTTGGGGGGTTCCAGGGGGTCTGTGGAGGGTTCCAGGGGGTCCTTGGGCGGTTCCAGGGGGTCTTTGGGGGGTTCCAGGGGGTCCGTGGAGGGTTCCAGGGGGTCCTTGGGCGGTTCCAGGGGGTCCTTGGGGGGTTCTAGGGGGTCCGTGGGGGGTTCCAGCGGTCCGTGGAGGGTTCCAGGGGGTCTGTTGGGGGGTTCCAGGGGGTCCTTGGAGGGTTCCAGCGGTCCGTGGAGGGTTCCAGGGGGTCCTTGGGGGGTTCCAAGGGGTCTGTGGAGGGTTTCAGGGGGTCCTTGGGGGGTTCCAGAGGGTTCCAGGGGGTCTGTGGGGGGTTCCAGGGGGTCTGTGGGGGGTTCCAGGGGGTCTGTGGAGGGTTCCAGGGGGTCTGTGGGGGGTTCCAGGGGGTCCGTGGGGGGTTCCAGGGGGTCCGTGGAGGGTCTGTGGGGGGTTCCAGGGGGTCCGTGGAGGGTTCCAGGGGGTCCGTGGGGGGTTCCAGTCTGTGGAGGGTTCCAGGGGGTCTGTGGAGGGTTCCAGGGGGTCCGTGGAGGGTCTGTGGGGGGTTCCAGGGGGTCCGTGGAGGGTTCCAGGGGGTCTGTGGAGGGTTCCAGGGGGTCCGTGGAGGGTTCCAGGGGGTCTTTGGAGGGTTCCAGGGGGTCTGTGAGGGGTTCCAGGGGGTCTGTGGGGGGTTCCAGGGGGTCTGTGGGGGGTTCCAGGGGGTCTGTGGAGGGTTCCAGGGGGTCTGTGGGGGGTTCCAGGGGGTCTGTGGGGGGTTCCAGGGGGTCCGTGCGTCGTGGGTCGTTCTTCGATTTTTCAAAAACAGCAGACCTACAAGCTCATAGCGCGCCACCGAGTGGCGCGCTATGAGCTTGTAGATCTGCTATTTTTTCAATAGCTAAAGCACAACATGATGCTAACACCAAAAGGGGTTCCCGCCCAAAATGGGTTAAACACTTTATCCATATGTTATACGTTCTGTGGGGGGTTTCAGGGGTCTGTGGACGGTTCCAGGGGGTCCGTGGGGGGTTCCAGCGGTCCGTGGAGGGTTCCAGGGGGTCCTTGGAGGGTTCCAGGGGGTCCTTGGAGGGTTCCAGGGGGTCCGTGGGGCGTTCCAGGGGGTCTGTGGATGGTTCCAGGGGGTCCGTGGAGGGTTCCAGGGGGTCCTTGGAGGGTTCCAGGGGTCCGTGGAGGGTTCCAGGGGGTCCGTGGGGGGTTCCAGTCTGTGGAGGGTTCCAGGGGGTCTGTGGAGGGTTCCAGGGGGTCCGTGGAGGGTTCCAGGGGGTCTTTGGAGGGTTCCAGGGGGTCTGTGGGGGGTTCCAGGGGGTCTGTGGAGGGTTCCAGGGGGTTCCAGGGGGTCTGTGGGGGGTTCCAGGGGGTCTGTGGGGGGTTCCAGGGGGTCCGTGCGTCGTGGGTCGTTCTTCGATTTTTCAAAAACAGCAGACCTACAAGCTCATAGCATCAAGCTATGAGCTTGTAGATCTGCTATTTTTTCAATAGCTAAAGCACAACATGATGCTAACACCAAAAGGGGTTCCCGCCCAAAATGGGTTAAACACTTTATCCATATGTTATACGTTGGCTATTTAAAAATAGCAGATCTACAAGCTCACAGCGCATCACTGCGTGCCGCGCTTTGAGCTTGTACATCTGATACTGTGTGTGTGTGTGTGTCATTGGAGGGTTCCAGGGGGTCCTTGGGCGGTTCCAGGGGGTCTTTGGGGGGTTCCAGGGGGTCTGTGGAGGGTTCCAGTGGGTCTGTGGACGGTTCCAGGGGGTCTGTGGGGGGTTCAGGGGGTCCGTGGGGGGTTCCAGTGGGTCTGTGGACGGTTCCAGGGGGTCTGTGGGGGGTTCAGGGGTCCGTGGAGGGTTCCAGGGGGTCTGTGGGGGGTTCCAGGGGTCTGTGGGGGGTTCCAGGGGTCCGTGGAGGGTTCCAGGGGTCTGTGGGGGGTTCCAGGGGTCTGTGGGGGGTTCCAGGGGTCCGTGGAGGGTTCCAGGGGTCTGTGGGGGGTTCCAGGGGTCTGTGGGGGGTTCCATGGGGTCTGTGGGGGGTTCAGGGTTCCAGGGGGTCCGTGGGGGGTTTCAGGGGTCTGTGGACGGTTCCAGGGGGTCCGTGGGGGGTTCCAGGGGTCTGTGGACGGTTCCAGGGGTCTGTGGGGGGTTCCAGGGGGTCCTTGGGGGGTTCCAGGGGGTCCGTGGGTCGTGGGTCGTTCTTCGATTTTTCAATGGCTAAAGCATAACATGACGCTAACACCAAAAGGGGTTCCCGCCCAAAAATGGGTTAAACACTTTATCCATATTTTATACGTTGGCTATTTAAAAATAGCAGATCTACAAGCTCACAGCGCATCACTGCGTGCCGCGCTTTGAGCTTGTACATCTGATACTGTGTGTGTGTGTGTGTGTGTGTGTGTGTGTGTGTGTGTGTGTGTGTGGTCCGTGCACGTATCATTCAGTGAAGGATGTATTTAATGTGTATTTAATGTGTATTTAATGTGTACTGTGTTGTTTTCTCATCAGATTTCCAGCGTCTCACTCTGGACACAAACACAGCACACTGTGTCCTCTCTCTGTCTGAGAACAACAGGAAGGTGACCCGTCAGGATGGTCAGCGTCATTCATATCCTGATCATCCTGACAGGTTTGATAGACGGGCTCAGGTCCTGAGTTCAGAGAGTCTAGAGGAACGCTGCTACAGTGAGGTACAGTTCAGTGGACGGGTTGAGATAGGAGTGACTGACGGAGACATCAGTAGGAAAGGAGACGGTCGGGACTGTGAGCTTGGAAAGAATGAACGGTCCTGGTGTCTGGTCTGTGCTGATGGTCAGCATAGTGACAGTTACTCTGTCGGACACAATAGTAAGTATACTGTCCTTCCTATCCGTCCCTCTGGCTCCAATAGAGTAGCAGTTTATCTGGACCGTCCCTCTGGGACTCTGTCCTTCTACAGAGTGTTAGAGGACACTCTGACTCACCTGTACACAGCCCAGACCACCTTCACTCAACCGCTCTACGCTGGGTTCTATGTTAGCACTGACTCCTCTGTGTCTCTGTGTGAGGACAGACAGGCTGTGAGGACAGACAGACAGGCTGTGAGGACAGACAGACAGGCTGTGAGGACAGACAGACAGACAGGCTGTGAGGACAGACAGACAGACAGGCTGTGAGGACAGACAGACAGGCTGTGAGGACAGACAGACAGACAGGCTGTGAGGACAGACAGACAGGCTGTGAGGACAGACAGGCTGTGAGGACAGACAGACAGGCTGTGAGGACAGACAGACAGACAGGCTGTGAGGACAGACAGACAGGCTGTGAGGACAGACAGGCTGTGAGGACAGACAGACAGGCTGTGAGGACAGACAGACAGACAGGCTGTGAGGACAGACAGACAGGCTGTGAGGACAGACAGGCTGTGAGGACAGACAGACAGACAGGCTGTGAGGACAGACAGACAGGCTGTGAGGACAGACAGGCTGTGAAGACAGACAGACAGACAGGCTGTGAGGACAGACAGGCTGTGAGGACAGACAGACAGACAGGCTGTGAGGACAGACAGGCTTTGAGGACAGACAGACAGGCTGTGAGGACAGACAGACAGACAGACAGACGGTGTGTTGTATTATAATGTAATAATCAGGACCAGGTGTGGTGGGGGGGGGGGTGTTTACATAATCAATATGTTTTGGTTTCCATGGAGTCACCGTTAGGGTCATCTGGGGTCACCGTTAGGGTCATCTGGGGTCACCGTTAGGGTCATCTGGTGTCACCGTTAGGGTCATCTGGGGTCACCGTTAGGGTCATCTGGGGTCACGGTTAGGGTCATCTGGGGGTCACCGTTAGGGTCATCTGGGGCCACCGTTAGGGTCATCTGGGGTCACCGTTAGGGTCATCTGGGGTCGTTGACATGTAAAAGTAGCACAGTGGTTCTCAACCTGTGGGTCGAGACCCTCGGGGGTCCCAACATGTTTTTTCTTAAGATTAGTTTTTGGCTTTTCTTTTCTTTTGTATTCTATTCTATTTATATTCTATTCTATAACAATCATATACCTCAAGGAAACACACACACACACACACACACACACACACACACACACACACACACACACACACACACACAGTGTGATGTGCATTGGGTCCAGATGGTTCAAATGGAACCAAATGGACCGCGACGGGGCACGGCACCTCCGATAAACATCCACCCAATCCACTTCTCTCCACCTGAGTCGTTCCCTGAGAGACAAAGACCTTGAGAAGCTCTGATGCATCCTATATTATACATGCTGTGTTGTCCTCTGTATCCTATATTATCCTATATTATACATGCTGTGTTGTCGTCTGTATCCTATATTATCCTATATTATACATGCTGTGTTGTCGTCTGTATCCTATATTATCCTATATTATACATGCTGTGTTGTCGTCTGTATCCTATATTATCCTATATTATACATGTGTTGTCGTCTGTATCCTATATTATCCTATATTATACATGCTGTGTTGTCGTCTGTATCCTATATTATCCTATATTATACATGCTGTGTTGTCGTCTGTATCCTATAGGCCTGACATCGACATTAAAAAAATGACAGTTTTCTGAAATACCTCATGTTTCTGTATCAGTGGTGCTCAATATTTAATACCTCATGTTTCTGTATCAGTGGTGCTATGAGCTTGTACCACGCCACTCGGTGGCGCGCTATGAGCTTGTACCACGCCACTCGGTGGCGCGCTATGAGCTTGTAGCACGCCACTCGGTGGCGCGCTATGAGCTTGTACCACGCCACTCTGTGGCGCGCTATGAGCTTGTAGCACGACACTCTGTGGCGCGCTATGAGCTTGTAGCACGCCACTCGGTGGCGCGCTATGAGCTTGTACCACACCACTCGGTGGCGCGCTATGAGCTTGTACCACACCACTCGGTGGCGCGCTATGAGCTTGTAGCACGCCACTCTGTGGCGCGCTATGAGCTTGTTGTAGCACGCCACTCTGTGGCGCGCTATGAGCTTGTAGCACGCCACTCGGTGGCGCGCTATGAGCTTGTAGCACGCCACTCGGTGGCGCGCTATGAGCTTGTAGCACGCCACTCGGTGGCGCGCTATGAGCTTGTAGCACGCCACTCGGTGGCGCGCTATGAGCTTGTAGCACGCCACTCTGTGGCGCGCTATGAGCTTGTTGTAGCACGCCACTCTGTGGCGCGCTATGAGCTTGTAGCACGCCACTCGGTGGCGCGCTATGAGCTTGTAGCACGCCACTCGGTGGCGCGCTATGAGCTTGTAGCATGCCACTCGGTGGCGTGCTATGAGCTTGTAGCACGCCACTCGGTGGCGTGCTATGAGCTTGTAGCACGCCACTCGGTGGCGCGCTATGAGCTTGTAGCATGCCACTCGGTGGCGTGCTATGAGCTTGTAGCACGCCACTCGGTGGCGTGCTATGAGCTTGTAGCACGCCACTCGGTGGCGTGCTATGAGCTTGTAGCACGCCACTCGGTGGCGCGCTATGAGCTTGTAGCATGCCACTCGGTGGCGTGCTATGAGCTTGTAGCACGCCACTCGGTGGCGTGCTATGAGCTTGTAGCACGCCACTCGGTGGCGTGCTATGAGCTTGTAGCACGCCACTCGGTGGCGTGCTATGAGCTTGTAGCACGCCACTCGGTGGCGCGCTATGAGCTTGTAGCACGCCACTCGGTGGCGCGCTATGAGCTTGTTGTTGTGTGGTGTGGTCGTGTACTGAAAATGGAGGGAAAACATTGTGACCGGTAAAGAGTTTAATGAAAACATTGTGACCGGTAAAGAGTTTAATGAAAACATTGTGACCGGTAAAGAGTTTAATGAAAACATTGTGACCGGTAAAGAGTTTAATGAAAACATTGTGACCGGTAAAGAGTTTAATGCCTCCGTGTCTCATTTTTAATGTATATGAACCTAACGTAAGCAAGTAACCTTCAGCATCACACTATAGCACCAGTGGTCTATTTTTCCCTTTGTGACACTTTTGCCTATAAGTTACTGTCATGTGAATAGACCTACAATCTGCAATCTGCACAGTATGACATCATTCTCACTATAATTAACCTTTTACCCTAATACATATTGCCTATACGAAATGAGCAGATCTACAAGATCACAACATTGTGAGCTCAGCAGATCTGCTGTAATAAATAGGTCTACTGACTGACTGACTATCTATAGCTCAGTTATGTTTAGATCTGCTGTAATAAATAGGTCGACTGACTGACTGACTATCTATAGCTCAGTTATGTTTAAATAGGTCTACTGACTGACTGACTATCTATAGCTCAGTTATGTTTAGAAAGCCACAATAATCATTTCTGGGAAAATATAATTAATAGGTTCTCCAGTCCACCATGTTCAATTCATCAAAATAGACCCTTGAAGAAGATGTAAACAAGGCAGAGCTTTATTGCTGTTTGTCTATCAATGTGTTTGTCTAGATTAGCTCCTATTTCTTTCATCAGATGAACGTCATACCATAGAGCATATTAAACACACAACATACATCTGTGACGTCATGTTATGTTGCATAATATAAGATTAAACCTCTGTGCTGTAAAACCGCTGTTTTGTACCGTACGTGGTTCAATAAAGTTAGTGAGAAACGGATGACGTCAGTGTACCGAGCGAGCACATTTTGCAGCCGAGCCGAGAAGATCTGGTACCCACAGCTGTCACGTCGTATGGACGTCGTATGAACGTCTGGCTGGGACGGCCGGCGACCTGGACGTTCTGGGTTGGTTGGTGGTTACAGAGAGGTCTGTTTGACGTCGTATGTCCCGTTGGTTATGCGCTCAGTGAGGCAGAGAGATGGAGATCTGTTGAAAAGATGTCACTAATAAATGTCTTTGTGCAAATTGAATTGTAGATTTGATGACGTCTTAAGATAGATAATTTGTAAATGAGTTGTAGAAAATTAAATGAAAATGAAAATAAATCCTATGAAATCACAAACAGCTTCGTGATAACAAATGAATGTACAGATATATATATACTAAAGTCTACCGTGCAACTATAGATCTATATTATACCGTAGTCACCTTCCCCTGAGAGGGTGGATGTTAAAGGGGTGTTTTGGGTCTCACCCAGGCCCAGTCCAACGCTGAAACCCCCTGAGGTTAAACAAGGACCTGTTTTTAATAGGAAAGGATGACCACAGCAGGGCGGTCAGTGCAGTGGGCATAAAGTCTGCCCAGCCAGCATGACGTTTCTTAAAGTATTTAAGCCAACTCGGGTCGTGACAAATCATGACAATAAACACAATATTTTGGGCCGAACAAAAATAATTGGAAAGAAAAAAAAACACTTTGAACCAGTTATTATCTAGGTGAATAAACTACCAAGCCAGTGGAGGGCAGTAACGACCACAAATCAAGAAGAAGAAGACATGAAGACGTATGCAAAGTTGTGTACGGAACGCCTGTCTTGGCGTCACGTGTGTTGTTGTTGTCAGACGGACACGTTTAGTGGTTACACTCTTTGAAGACGTGAAGCGAGCAGAAACTTTTTTCAGTTCTAAATGTTTAAAATGTCTAAATAAGAACATCCCGTTTTTTAATTCAATAACATGTTTTGTTTTGGCGGAACTGGATGAATTCACATTGTTACGACGCCAAAGAGGTATGTTTGGTCAATGGTTGTTTACTTGTTGACTGTTGTTGTTGAACACATTTCTACTGTTGTGTGCGTCAACAGCGTCATGTGAAGTGAACGCTTATGGTCTGAATGTCGTCTTGACCAGTGGTTCCCAAAGTGGGGTCCGGGGACCCCCAGGGGTCCTTGAGGGAGTTCCAGGGGGTCCCCACTCCCATCTAAATTATAGTTATTATTTGTACGTCTCTCTCTAAATGTTTTGATGAATTGAACAAGGTGGACCCTCTTGTAATGCTGTGTAATGCTTTATGGTGTCGTCCACTCACAGTTAACAGTCTTTGTATTGAGTTGTGCTTGAAATGTACTGTAATTCTGCAAACTGTTAATAAATATTTCAATCAATCAATCAATCAGTTTGGTTCCATAAGTAGGCCTACACTACAGAGTTAAATTAACATTGATTTTACAATATAAATTGGGGGTCCTAAAGATAGAAATTCCATTAAATGGGGGGTCCGTAGACTAATGCATGTCAAACTGGGGGTCCTTGAAATTAAATGGATTGAGAATCACTGCTAGAGAGCCGTATAAGATCTTCTCTCATGGGGGTCCCTGGCATTTCTTTTTAAATGGGGGCCCGCAGGGCTATTGAGTGTCAATTTGGGGGTCCTTGGCATGAAAACGTTTGGGAGCCCCGCCGTTAGTGGTTCTTAAACTATTTTCACGATTAAAAAAAAGCAGATCTACCAGCTATGAGCTTGTAGATCTGCTATTTTTCAATAGCTAAAGTATAACATAATGCTTAAAACACCAAAAGGGGTTCCTGAATGGGTTAAAGGTAGACATGCAGATGCTGGTTTGATTGATTGATTGATTGTAGTATGTAGTAACAGTTTGCAGAATGGGTTAATTTCACATGAAATCACAACTCAATACAGAGAC
>NC_137863.1:402901-407901 GCF_963924005.1 Protomyctophum bolini | reverse complement strand
GATGGAGAACTGTTCGTATTCTGTTTCCTCAGTGAACTGTTCGTATTCTGTAGTTTCCTCAGTGAACTGTTCGTGTTCTGTAGTTTCCTCAGTGAACTGTTCGATTCTGTAGTTTCCTCAGTAAACTGTTCGTGTCTGTAGTTTCCTCAGAGAACTGTTCGTGTCTGTAGTTTCCTCAGTGAACCGTTCGTGTCTGTAGTTTCCTCAGTGAACTGTTCGTATTCTGTAGTTTCCTCAGTGAACTGTTCGTATTCTGTAGTTTTCTTCAGTTGAACTGTTCGTATTCTGTAGTTTCCTCAGTGACTGTTCGTATTCTGTAGTTTCCTCAGTGAACTGTTCGTATTCTGTAGTTTCCTCAGTGAACTGTTCGTGTCTGTAGTTTCCTCAGTGAACTGTTCGTGTCTGTAGTTTCCTCAGTGAACCGTTCGTGTCTGTAGTTTCCTCAGTGAACTGTTCGTATTCTGTAGTTTCCTCAGTGAACTGTTCGTGTCTGTAGTTTCCCTCAGTGAACTGTTCGTGTCTGTAGTTTCCTCAGTGAACTGTTCGTGTCTGTAGTTTCCTCAGTGGACTGTTCGTGTCTGTAGTTTCCCTCAGTGGACCGTTCGTGTCTGTAGTTTCCCTCAGTGGACTTATCCCATTCTGACCCGAGATCAGATTCTATAAACGTCTCCTACATCCTGACAGTTTTCATTCTGACCTGAGATCAGATTCTATAAACGATTCTATACCGATATCCCCACCGGCGCACCGCCCCTGTGTGTGTGTGTGTGTGTGTGTGTGCGCGAGTGCGTGCGTGCACAAATGTCTTAAGCGTAACAAAGGGCGTGTTATTCTGAGCATCTGATTGGCCGTCTCAGTCAAATCAAAAGAGTGACAGAATTTCGAACACTCGTGGAAACAATAGGAGCGGGGGGGGGGGGGGGGGGGGGGGGGGGGGGGGGGGGGGGGGGGGGGGGGGGGGGGGGGGGTGGGGGGGGGGGGAGGAGGTGGTGGGGGGGAGGGTGGAGAGGGAGAGGGGAGGGTGGGAGGGGGGGTGGGGGATGAATGGCAGAAGACTGGAGGGTGATGCAACTCCGTGTGGGGGTCCCTGTACTGTACTGTACTGTACTGTACTGTACTGTACTGTACTGTACTGTACTGTGCTGTGCTGTGCTGTGCTGTACTGTACTGTACTTGTACTGTACTGTACTGTACTGTACTGTACTGTACTGTACTGCTCACACCCAAAATCATATAGTTAATACTATGTGTGTGGGTTAGGGCTGCGCAACAGTGACACTTTGTGGAAACACTATTTTCCGTGGCTCGGACAGACACACATAGAGAGAGAGAGAGAGGGAGAGGGAGAGAGAGACATAGAGAGAGAGAGAGAGAGAGGAGGGGAGGGAGAGAGACATAGAGACACAGAGAGAGAGAGAGAGGAGGGCTGCAGCAAGTTGAAACTAAGCTTCTAGACTCTATTTTTCCTTCAGGCATTCATTCTGTGGTCGCTGGAAAAAATGTGATGTATATTTGAAGTGTGGTCACGTGACCAGAGAGAGAGAGAGAGAGAGACAGAGGGAGAGAGAGAGAGAGAGAGAGAGAGAGAGAGAGAGAGAGAGAGAGAGAGAGAGAGAGAGAGAGAGAGAGAGAGGGGGGGAGGGGGGGGAGAGAGAGAGGAGAGGAGAGAGAGAGAGGGGGGGGAGAGGGGAGAGAGAGAGAGAGAGAGAGGGAGGGAGAGAGAGAGGGGAGAGAGAGAGAGAGAGAGAGAGAGAGAGAGAGAGAGACGGAAAAAAGGAGAGGGAGGCGGAATGCTACACACTCACAGGCTGCGCTTTATCAGAGAGAGAGAGAGAGAGAGAAAAGAGAGAGAGACATAGACACGCAGAGAGAGAGGGACGTACTCTGAGTGACAAACTGAAGTGCTGTAGATCCTTCTGACCTCAGTCTGTGTTGTCGAGTCCACTGACTCTCTCTCGCTCCGCTGTGTCTGTCGGTGTCTCTCTATCGCTCTCTCCTCTCTCTGTCTCCTCTCTCCTCTGTCTGTCTCAGCGGGTGTCTCTCTCTGTCTCTCTCTCTCTCTCTCTCCCCTGTGTCTGTGGGTGTCTCTCTCCCAGCGTGCAGGGCGCTCCACACAGCCACTGACCTGGTGAGTTCTGACTTTAAATCACAGCTCTGAAGTACATGATCTACAAGCTCACAGTGCGTCACAAGGCAAACGCACGGTGGGCTTGTAGATCTGCTGTTTTCCAGAAGACTTCTCTCTCTCCATGTAAATGAACCTTGTCTGTCTGTCTGTCTGTCTGTCTGTCTCGTATACGTTTACTCTTTTTAAACGGATTGGGGGAGGAGGGTGTGTGTGTGTGTGTGTGTGTGTGTGTGTGTGTGTGTGTGTGTGTGTGTGTGGGACAGCAGTGTGAGATTGAGTTTCCTGAGGACAGCTTTAATTGAGAACAGAGAGAGAGAGGGAGGAGGGAGAGAGACTTAGAGACACAGAGAGAGGAGAGAGAGAACAAACAGAACAAGAAACAAAGGAAGAGAATCAGAGCAGCTCAGCTCTTCCTTTCTTTCTTTAACCATTCTGACCTGAGATCAGATTCATACGAGGTTTCCACTGGACACACACTGGGTCTGATGAACCCATTCTGACCTGAGATCAGATTAAAAAAATGTCAGTCGTTCTTCGTTTTTTTTTCAAAAATAGCAGACCTACAAGCTCGTAGCGCGCCACTCGGTGGCGCGCTACGAGCTTGTAGATCTGCTATTTTTCAATGGCTAAAGCGTAAACATGATGCTATAACACCAAAATGGGTTCCCGTTCAGAATGGGTTAAAGGGACCAAGACGTCCCGAAGGGACTTTGGTCACTTATTGTTGTTGTGTTTATTTTTTTTTCTTCTTCTCCTTCTCCTTCCACCAAAAATAGCACTTCTGCTGAAGCGTGCAGTCGGTTTTCGCGAAATGCGGGAATCTGGTATAGAGGCCCATGCCAAACGGTGACTATATGTGAGGCCCATGACCATTGTCCAAAGGGTGGCGCTATAGCGCTCAATTTGAAAATGCAATACTTTGAACGCGCATAATATCCCATGAAGCGCTTGGCCGTTGACAATGACACTCCGATACACACACATGTGTCCGACTTTTGACCTCTGACCTTGAGATCACCCGCCATTTTTAATGATATGAAAAACAGTTAGAATGTCTCTCCTCCCAGGACCTTTGATCAAAATGCACAACAACGTCTACACGTGAACTTTGGACCTATACGGACAAATAAGCGTAATACAGTTTTTATGAGCCAATGAAAATTGCTCATGGTTTGTGTCTCTAATACGTACATGCAGCGTCATATGCTTTTGCTACTGTACAGTACTAGAATTTCGCGCCCACTTCGCGGGAACTCTAATCCCAGAGTTACTTCGCCACGCACTCCGCGGCAGAAGTGCCGTGTTTGCATGAATGAAACTGTATGTAATCGCGCCTGTGTGTGTGTGTGTGTGGGACACGTGTGTGTGTGTGGGACACGTGTGTGTGTGTGGGGGGGTGGCTTACAGGCGTGCGTGTGCGTGTGTGTGTGTGTGTGTGCATGCAATGAGAAGCCAATTCCAAGTTGCGAACAGTCTTATTGTTTTACTTTGGCAAAAAACAACTATTGACAAACAACAATGTTGATGTAAGTAAGGGGATCGCTGTGTCAGTGATATTTTAAATACAGACATTTAGAAGGAATAAGCTAAATCCAATTGCTCCCCTCGCGAGCAGAGAATTCCTCTTCCTTGTTTTTGTCCGAGAGACGGAGAGAACAGATTGTGAATTTCTGAGAGCTGGTGACGTGTGAGGTAGGGCAGTGTTGCCAGGTTTGCGAATTGGTGAAGTGGTTAGTGTTCCGTGTAGGGAAGCCTCGGGGGTGTGGGTGATTGGAGCGATAATGTTTGTATTAAACAAATGCATTGCCGGCGTGAGTGTGGAAGGGAGGCAGTGTTAGTGCCAGTGCACAGACTATTGTTTGACGGCTGGTGGTCAGTGTTGGCGAGGGACGCGACAGGAGGAGATAGGTCGCGAACACTGCGAAGGGTAAGTGTGTGACGTCACTGCCGTGTGAGTGTGTGTGGGTGTAGTGTGTAAGATGGTGTTTGTGGGTGTTGCAATAGCGACGTAGCTGTTGTGGCTTTGGGTTTCGTCTGGGTACAGCTTTTTGGGTACCACTTCTCCAATGTATAATAGATGCTAGAGGGTCATGCCAAATAGCACTGAACGCCAGTCTTACTCCACTAGATTATTTTTTTAATATATGTTTATTGGTAGTAGTTTTCAACAATGTAGTACAGTTTGAACATACCATATTTTTACTTCTCCCTCATCCCATCCCTCCCCCCACAGTTATCGTCATCATTAACCCATTCTGACCTGAGATCAGATTCATACGAGGTTTCCACTGGACACACACTGGTCTGATTGACCCATTCTGACCTGAGATCAGATTCTAAAAATGTCAGTCGTTCTTCGAATTTTTCAAAAATAGCAGACCTACAAGCTCGTATCGCGCCACTCGGTGGCGCGATATGAGCTTGTAGATCTGCTATTTTTCAATAGGTAAAGCATAACATGATGCTAACACCAAAATGGGTGCCCGGTCAGAATGGGTTAAACAATATAAAAAATAACAACAATTGAGTACAGACATACAAAAACAACCATGGTATATTTGACATATAATATGAACAGTAAGAAACAAAAATTATAATTTAAGCACAGATAACAAAAACAATATAAATAACAAAAAAAAAGAAAAAAAGAAAATACAATTATGAGTTGGGTTATTTGAGTTCAAAAGAGTTACAAGTTATGTTGGGAAATATTGTGTTGAATTGGAACGTTGTCATACAGCACCCTCTATACAGAGTTCTATCGTTATGAGGAAGCAAAAAAAACCAAACACACATAGTATTGGTTGAAAATTTTAACAGGCATAAGTCATGCTTTGTTTGGCCCACAATTCATGGTACTCGTTTCCACACG
>NC_137863.1:390000-402701 GCF_963924005.1 Protomyctophum bolini | reverse complement strand
GAGAGAGATTCACGTTACATTATTAGAGAGAGAGAGAGAGAGGGGGGGGGGGGGGTGGGTTGCCATGTCTGCTGATTATACAAGGGCTTTGGGCTTTTCTTTCTATGAAGTGTCTTCAATTCATTCAAATACTATATATATATATATATATATATATATATATATATAAACCCTTTTGTTGTTTTAAGCATTGTTATTTTTTTAGCTATTGACAAATAGCAGATCTACAAGCTCATAGCGCGGCACCGAGTGCTGCGCTACGAGCTTGTAGGTCTGCTCTTTTGGAAAGATGGGGGGGGGGGGGGGGGGGGGGGGCTGGAATTATCATTAGCATAATATTATCATCATAAGGTTATCATTTATCCATATCATGATTTTAGACTGAATATTGTCTGTGATTTGGGATATTGTGATGCAGATCTATACCTGACTCCGCCACATGGTGGCAGTAGAGACTATTTTGATTGATTGAAGCATTTATTAACAGTTTGCAGAACAGCTACATTTCACAATAAAACAACTCAATACAGAGACTTTTACTGAGGATGACACCCTGATACAGCATTACACTGGTTTACCACAGGGTCCACCATGTTCAATTCATCACAACTCAATACAGAGTTCTGTTACTTAATTAGTCCCTTGTTTGTGCCGAATCTGGTGTTGTGGGTGTGGACTTTGTTTACAAGTATTTAGACAGGTACATGGGTATCTTGGTGGTGTAGTGAATCTTGTGGACCAGACCCATTGCAAGATGCTGTAGGCTACTCTGTCATCAACCCTAAGCCATACTGGCCTGTGAAATTGAGCAGGGGTGAGGTGGGTTCGGGGGTGAGGCCAAGTAATAGCCTGACCAGCTTGTTTTGGGTAGTCTGGAGCCTTTTTTTTACGGGCCTCTGAGGTGCTGTGGTACCAAGAGGCGCCATGAGGTGGTGCTGTGGTACCAGAAAGCGCATGGCTGCATGCACAGGCAGGTCAACACTGCGATTGCTTGCATGGTTGTCACACAGACATAGAACCTGGCAACCCTGGAACAGGGTGGAGCTCTCCTCTCCTCTCCTCTCCTCTCCTCTCCTCTCCACGCAGGCAGGAGGGAGTGTGTGCATCTGGACAACAACAGGAGAATCCTTCCTGGGTGGAACTGAACGCTGGGCGTTTGGATCAAACAGAACAAACAGAACACACGGACGGACGGACATTCACTATTTACTATTTAATCAGAAACACAGAATTACTCATAGGCTATACTAGAGAGAGAGAGAGAGAGAGAGAGAGAGGGAGAGAATAAGAACGCACGGAGGCTCTCATTCAGCACCGAGGACAGCTTCATCCTCATTCAGAACCGAGGACAGCTCCATCCTCATTCAGCACCGAGGACAGCTCCATCCTCATTCAGAATCAGGACAGCTTCATCCTCATTCAGAACCGAGGACAGCTCCATCCTCATTCAGCACCAGGACAGCTCCATCCTCATTCAGCACCAGGACAGCTCCATCCTCATTCAGCACCAGGACAGCTCCGTCCTCATTCAGCACCGGACAGCTCCATCCTCATTCAGCACCAGGACAGCTTCATCCTCATTCAGCACCGGACAGCTCCATCCTCATTCAGCACCGAGGACAGCTCCATCCTCATTCAGCACCGGACAGCTCCGTCCTCATTCAGCACCGGACAGCTCCATCATGGCCCCCATGCTGGAGGAAGGGGCTCAGTTGATCGGTAAGTCGAGGCTCCACCATATAAATATATATTGTATTTACATAACAGACCACGTTAATATGTATATGTCTATATGTAATGAGAGGAGAGGAGAGGAGAGGGGATGGGTGTGATTGTTTAAAAATCACACCCATGTGAAGTGAGGGGCACTCTTGTCATCGTACATCATCATCAAGAATGGGGGTTCCTCATTGGCCAATGGCTAAGGGTTCCCATCAACATCCCCAGCCGATTGGCTCAGACACATTATGACGTAAATCCTACGTTCATCTCCAATGTGTTTATGGGAGGGGCTTTTTATAGGCTAGTGCCTCCTCTCCTCAACACTTAGTCTTGTTTTCTCCTCTCCTCAACACTTAGTCTTGTTTTCTCCTCTCCTCAACACTTAGTCTTGTTTTGTCTCCTGAACAGTTAGTCTTGTTTTCTCCTCTCCTGAACAGTTAGTCTTGTTTTCTCCTCTCCTCAACACTTAGTCTTGTTTTGTCTCCTGAACAGTTAGTCTTGTTTTCTCCTCTCCTCAACACTTAGTCTTGTTTTCTCCTCTCCTCAACACTTAGTCTTGTTTTCTCCTCTCCTCAACACTTAGTCTTGTTTTCTCCTCTCCTCAACACTTAGTCTTGTTTTCTCCTCTCCTCAACACTTAGTCTTGTTTTCTCCTCTCCTCAACACTTAGTCTTGTTTTCTCCTCTCCTGAACACTTAGTCTTGTTTTCTCCTCTCCTCAACACTTAGTCTTGTTTTCTCCTCTCCAATTTCCACTTCAATCATTATTGATCATTATTGATCGTACCCACAGAGCTGTGTTAGGATGAAAAGGTCAATCGAAAGCCGGATATCTGAGGGAGGTCGGATATGTTTTCCAGACACTGCTGACTATTAATCCATTTAGATGAGCTCGATTCTACATCCTGACAATTTACAGGAAAAACCTCATGTTTCTATGTCAGTGGTTCTCAAACCTTCTCATGTCAAGGACCCCCAAAAATATTATGTAATTTGCCAGCGACCCCCATCTGAAAATATGTTGTTCCAAGGACCCCCCCCCCCCCAGAAGCAAAGATTTGAGTTAAAAACGTTCGCTCTGAAATAATATATATTCAAAGATATCCACCATATTTTCATGATTCTTTCTGAAAATTGCATATCTACAAGCTCGTAGTGCGGCACCGAGTCCCGCGCTACGAGCTTGTAGATCTGCTATTTATTAAAGTAATAACATAATGCTTAAAAACACCCAAAAAGGGTTCCGCCCTGAAAACACCCAGAAGAATGTACTGACCTCTGCCCTTTGATCATGACCTCTGTACTGACCTCTGCCCTTTGATCATGACCTCTGCCCTTTGATCATGACCTCTGTACTGACCTCTGCCCTTTGATCATGACCTCTGCCCTTTGATCATGACCTCTGTACTGACCTCTGCCCTTTGATCATGACCTCTGCCCTTTGATCATGACCTCTGCCCTTTGATCATGACCTCTGTACTGACCTCTGCCCTTTGATCATGACCTCTGCCCTTTGATCATGACCTCTGCCCTTTGATCATGACCTCTGCCCTTTGATCGTCACCTGTACTGACCAGACTGTTTTTATTCCACGTATGAGTCACAAACTGCATTCTTAAAAACAGCCATAGCCGTCATGACAAAATGTGATGAGGTCAGCACAGATTTTATGAGGTCAGCACAGATACTGTGCTCAGATACTGTGCTCTGATAGGTTAGACTAGACTCTACTAGGCTCTGATAGGCTAGACTAGACTCTACTGGGCTCTGATAGGTTAGACTAGACTTTACTGGGCTCTGATAGGTTAGACTAGACTCTACTGTGCTCTGATAGGTTAGACTAGACTCTATTGGGCTCTGATAGGTTAGACTAGACTCTACTGGGCTCTGATAGGCTGTACTAGACTCTACTGTGCTCTAATTGGCTGTATTGTCGTGTCTCCGCCCAGCGGAGGTGCCAGTGGGCGTTGCCTTGGTGGGCGTGTTCGGCCTGGTGTTCAGCGTCTCGGCGTTCGCCTGGATCTGCTGCCAGCAGGACTCCAAGTCCCACAATGCACCAGCTCCTCCCTACAAGTTTGTGCACATGCTGAAGGGCGTGGCCATCTACCCCGACAGCCTGGGCAGGAAACGCTTCGCCGCCGGCGACGCCCACAAGACCGACGTCAACGGAAACCGCAGCGACACGCCCTGCGCCATGATTAACCCCGACACGCCCACCACGCTCCCCAGGTGACCTTTAACCCCTTTAACCCCCCCTGTTATATACTTTAGCTGTTGAAAAATAGCAGATCTACAAGTGTATAGGTGCCCAGACGGCTGAGCTAACCGTCAGCCTCTAGGGGCCCAGACGGTGGAGCTAACCGTCAGCCTCTAGGAGCCCAGACGGCTGAGCTAACCGTCAGCCTCTAGGGGCCCAGACGGTGGAGCTAACCGTCAGCCTGTCTCGGGCAGAGACAATGTACTCCCGACCAATTCTGTCCGGAGCGATATGAGGCTGTATGAGGCCGCTAGAGGAGCGATATGAGGCTGTATGAGGCCGCTAGAGGAGCGATATGAGGCTGTATGAGGCCGCTAGAGGAGCGATATGAGGCTGTATGAGGCCGCTAGAGGTGGCAGTATTCAATACTGCCACCATCTGGCAGGGCCAGGTCAGGTTACCCATGATGCACCTGTAACTGTATACAACGCTTCCTCACTAGGCCTCCCACGATGCACCTGGACCTGGAGAAGCGAGATCTGAACGGGAACTTCCCCGACAAACCCTCTCGGAACGTCCGCAGCTCTCCCGACCTGGAGCTGCCCTCGCCCCTGTCAGGGTCCGGGGGGCCCCTGTCGGGGTCCCCCCAGGCTGGGCTGGAGGAGGGCCGTGACCTGGCCTCCCCTACACCACCCCCCACCCAGGCCGTAGAGGACGGTGGCGCCGCCCTAGTGGTGGGGACGCTGCACTTCTCCCTGGAGTACCAGCCGCAGAGGAAGGCCTTCGTGGTTCACATCAAGGTGCGTACACGCACGTGTGCACACGCACGTGTGCACACGTACGTGTGCACGTGTACATGTAGAACAAGCATAGAATGCATAGAATAGAATGAAGAGAATATTGTCATTATCAATAAAACTTAACGATCACCCCCCCCCCCCCCCCGCCAACTCAGGAAGCCCACGGTCTGACCCCGATGGACGAGACCTCGTTGACCTCCGACCCCTACGTCAAGCTGACCCTGCTGCCGGACAGGAAGCGCCGTGTCAAGACCCGCGTCCTGCGCAGGTATTGGCTGAGCACATGTCACATGACCTCATGCTGTCACATGACGTCATGATGACACGTGACCAAATGATGTCACATGACCTCATGCTGTCAAATGACCTCATGATGACACATGACCACATGATGTCACATGACCACATGTCAAGGCACGCCAAAATACATTTTAGTCGACTAAAACAAGACTTAAGACTAAATTGACAAAAATGTGACTAAAACTAAATGAAAACTATTCAAGATACTATGACTCACAGACCGGCTACACCGGGCGGTTGTGTGCTCGTTTACGCGTTTACGCACAAAAGCCTGGTGTAGCCCAGCCGTAAAACTAATACACTTAACTAAAACTAGAAGTGCACTCTGTCGAGTGCATACTTGCTTGTTGCACACTAGTAGGCCATAAATGGCCAACTAGTGCGCAAGCAGAGCGCGCAAGTACTTTAGACCGTTATAAACTCTCACTTTTGATGCGTATGCACCGTCCCTGCAAATTGTGCCTGATACGGCAGTGGTGCCAGATTACATACATGTATAGACAGGAGCATTACCTTTAATCCTCCCAACACTAAGACATATCGTCATTACGTCACCATCGAAAACCAATTACACTCTGGCATTGGGTCCTTGCGCAAGTAACTAAGCCTGTCCCTAACTAACCCACTAACCCTGTCACTAACTAACCCACTAACCCTGTCACTAACTAACCCACTAACCCTGTCACTAACTAACCCACTAAGCCTGTCACTAACTAACCCACTAACCCTGTCACTAACTAACCCACTAAGCCTGTCACTAACTAACCCTCTAACCCTGTCACTAACTAACCCACTAAGCCTGTCACTAACTAACCCACTAAGCCTGTCACTAACTAACCCACTAAGCCTGTCCCTAACTAACCCACTAAGCCTGTCACTAACTAACCCACTAAGCCTGTCACTAACTAACCCACTAAGCCTGTCACTAACTAACCCACTAAGCCTGTCACTAACTAACCCACTAAGCCTGTCACTAACTAACCCACTAACCCTGCCCCTAACTAACCCATCTGTCATGAACCCCGTCAGGACTCTGGACCCGGCCTTCGACGAGACCTTCTCGTTCTACGGCGTGGCGTCGGCGCGCCTCGCTCAGCTGGAGCTCCACTTCACCGTGCTCAGCTTCGACCGTTTCTCCCGAGACGAGGTCATCGGAGAGACGCTGGTCCCGCTGGGGGGCGTCGACCTGTCGGAGGGGCGTGTCCTCATGAGCCGCGACATCCTCAAGAAGAACGTCAGGGTGAGGATATGAGTCTGATTATGGTTTAATATTAATATATGAGTCTGATTATGGTTTAATATTAATATATGAGTCTGATTATGGTTTAGTATTAATATATGAGTCTGATTATGGTTTGATATTAATATATGAGTCTGATTATGGTTTGATATTAATATATGAGTCTGATTATGGTTTAACATTAATATATGAGTCTGATTATGGTTTAATATTAATCAGTCTGATTATGGTTTGATATTAATATATGAGTCTGATTATGGTTTGATATTAATATATGAGTCTGATTATGGTTTAATATTAATATATGAGTCTGATTATGGTTTAGTATTAATATATGAGTCTGATTATGGTTTAGTATTAATATATGAGTCTGATTATGGTTTGATATTAATATATGAGTCTGATTATGGTTTGATATTAATATATGAGTCTGATTATGGTTTGATATTAATATATGAGTCTGATTATGGTTTGATATTAATATATGAGTCTGATTATGGTTTAATATTAATATATGAGTCTGATTATGGTTTAGTATTAATATATGAGTCTGATTATGGTTTAGTATTAATATATGAGTCTGATTATGGTTTAGTATTAATATATGAGTCTGATTATGGATTCATATTAATATATGAGTCTGATTATGGTTTGATATTAATATATGAGTCTGATTATGGTTTGATATTAATATATTAGTCTGATTATGGTTTAATATTAATATCAGATCAGATACCTTTATTTGCCATTGTGTAAAACACATAGGAGTTTTCTTTGACATTGCGTGTGTGCATTTATTTTTCCTTTTTTCACATAACAACAAATAACAACAACACAAATACAACACCGTGCAGGAAGTATAAATATAAAGTGCAGAGTGTATGGATAGTGCAAAACATGTCCGGCGGTGACACTCCCTATGGGGGCGGGGGTGGGAGGGAAACCAGAGTCATTTAGCAGCCTGGCGGCTGAGGGGAAAAAGCTCCGTCTGTGGTGGACTTTTGTAGCCTTCAGCAGCCGCAGTCTTCTCCCAGAGGGGAGCAGGGTGAGGATTCAGATTTTACGGGGGCCAGTTTCGAATTGCAGTCCATCAAGTATAATGTATGCGTCGTCCCGCGATGGTGTCGCGCACGCAGACCTGGACGCTCACAGCAGTCGCATCTGCGATAAGTCTGTATGAAACGCTATCTAAGTCTACATTTACCCATTCTGGGCAGGAACCCATTTTTGTGTTAGCACTATGTTATGCTTTAGCTATTGAAAAATAGCAGATCTACAAGCTCGTAGCGCGTGACCGAGTGGCGTGCTACGAGCTTGTGGGTCTGCTATTTTTGAAAAATCGAAGAGCGACTGACATAGAAGACATTTTTAGAATCTGATCTCAGGTCAGAATGAAAACTGTCAGGATGTATAGAAGAGATTTTTTAGAATCTGATCTCAGGTCAGAATGGGTTAAGTGCTATCTAAGGCGCTATAGGGCAAGCGCTACGGGCCACGATGGGAGTCTGAAGTCACTAGTGAAGCTTCAACGAGACGAAGGACAGTCAGGAACAGTTGATGGTTTGGAATCACAGCTGTCACGTCGTCACATGACCTCGTAGGTCACGTACACAACCATTTCACCAGAGCCAGTATTGCAGATGTGGTGCTCCCTGCTTTTAAAAGTAAAGTGGGCAAAGGCTCCTTCATTTATATAGGAGCCACACAGTGGAATAGCCTGGAATCCAGTGTTAAACTGACCTCCAGTTTGAGGACATTTAAACAGAAGACTAAAAAATGGCTACTGGAAAAGGTTCCCCTATAAAGGGGTCATCTTAGAGGGATGGATAGGGATGTACTTGTTGTGTTGTGTATGTAATGTATATGTACTGTTATGTATTTGTGATGTATTTAAAAGTATTGTTCAGTGTGAGAGGACCCCAGTGGACATAAGTCTTTGGACTTTACTGTGTAATCCTTGAATCGCTGATTATAATGTTGTATTATGATTGCATTTCTAAATAAATCAAAATCAAATCAAAATCAAAAAGTCATTCCAAACGTCACTATACCGGTGAGGTCATTCCAAACGTCAGACGAGAGAGAGAGAGAGGCAGGCAGGTTACAGACAGGGCGTGGTTCTCTGTGTGCGTGCCTTGGGTTTTATTCAAAGGGGTGTGTGTGCGTGCGTGCGTGCGTGTGTGTGTGCACGTGTGCGACGTGCGTGTGTGTTCTCATTCAGGACGCGTGCACAGATCAATAAAGCATATTGACGAGCGTACAGCTCACTTTGCTCCGTATCAAGAACCATTAAAACAAATCACTGGGACAGAATGTGTGCGTGTGTGTGTGTGTGTGCGTGCGTGCATGCGTGCGTGCGTGCGTGCGTGCGTGCGTGCGTGCGTGCGTGCGTGCGTGCGTGCGTGCGTGCGTGCGTGCGTGCGTGCGTGTCCATGCGTGCGTGCGTGCGTGCGTGCGTGTGTGCGTGCGTGTCCATGCGTGCGTGCGTGTGTGCGTGCGTGCAAGTGTGTAATCAGGACATTAGCTTCTGGTGGTACAGAAACAATGAAAGCCGAGGGAATTGAGTCATATCCTGTCTTTTATGATGTCATATCCTGTCCTTGTGTTCTAGACCATAGATATTAAAAATCACACCTGTGTGAAATGAGGGGCGCTAATATATTGACGTTTAAAGGACACCTTTAGTTTTTTTCAACCAAGGTTCATGTTTTAGGTTATTATTAGAGAAAGTAAAGGATGAGTGTATTTTCTTTTTCATTTTCTGCTTTCTTTCGTTTTAGGGATTTTTTGCTGTTTTTGACAGGGGGGCGGGGGCATTCGAGCATGGGGCTAAATTTGTATTTTTTTTACTAAATGTTATAGCGATTTATTTTTTTATTATTTACTATAGTCCTACTAGACGCCAAGAAATTACATCTGGCCACAGAAGATTACCCCTAGGGTAGGTACCCTCACATGTTCTCCCCGTGTCCCCTAGGGTAGGTACCCTCACATGTTCTCCCCGTGTCCCCTAGGGTAGGTACCCTCACATGTTCTCCCCGTGTCCCCTAGGGTAGGTACCCTCACATGTTCTCCCCGTGTCCCCTAGGGTAGGTACCCTCACAAAAACATGCCGTAACCCTGGTCTCTAAAACTGCCTCCCCCTGGCCAGCCGGGGCGCCTGATGGAGGGGAAAGGAACTGGTCGGAATAACGTGTCCCTTCCACGCGCTATACGTCCGGCCGGGGAAATTCCCCTCTGTCAGGTGAAAAGAAGCAGCTTGGACTCCTCATGCATAGAAGGAGGCATGAGGTCAGTCCGCTGCCCCCCCCAGGTTGGCAGAGGAAGTGTAGCGCCCAGGATTACATTAGATAATTGGCACTGGGTGAAAAGAAAACTGGGTTACAAAATTGTGGGATAAAAATTTAGAATTAAATGTAGGTGGAACTATTGCTTCCTTATTCGACTAAATATGTGGAACTATTGCTTCCTTATTGGTCTAAACGTCTCCTCCCCCGCCTCCACAGAAGCCTACGGGCAGAGGAGAGCTGCTGCTGTCTCTGTGCTACCAGTCGACCAACAACACACTGACTGTGGTGGTTCTCAAGGCCCGGCACCTGACTACTGGACCTACAGGTAACAGTACTATCTACCTATGTTCTGAAGGACTACTGGACCTACAGGTAACAGTACTATCTACCTATGTTCTGAAGGCTCCTGACTGTACTGGACCTACAGGTAACGATACTATGTGTCCTCTGTGTCCCCTATAGACCCCTACGTGAAGGTCAACATGTCTCTATGTGTCCTCTGTGTCCCCTCTAGACCCCTATGTGAAGGTCAACCTGTCTCTGTGTGTCCTATAGTCCCCTACGTGAAGGTCAACATGTCTCTATGTGTCCTCTGTCTCCCCTCTAGACCCCTACATGAAGGTCAACATGTCTCTATGTGTCCTCTGTGTCCCCTCTAGACCCCTACGTGAAGGTCAACATGTCTATATGTGTCCTATAGTCCCCTACGTGAAGGTCAACATGTCTCTATGTGTCCTCTGTCTCCCCTCTAGACCCCTACATAAAGGTCAACATGTCTCTATGTGTCCTCTGTGTCCTCTCTAGTCCCCTACGTGATGGTCAACATGTCTCTATGTGTCCTCTGTCTCCCCTCTAGACCCCTACATGAAGGTCAACATGTCTCTATGTGTCCTCTGTGTCCTCTCTAGTCCCCTATGTGAAGGTCAACATGTCTCTGTGTGTCCTCTGTGTCCTCCAGACCCCTACGTGAAGGTGAACCTCTACCAGGGGAAGAAGCGCCTGATGAAGAAGAAAACTCACGTGAAGAAGAGTTCTCCGAACCCCGTCTTCAACGAGCTCTTTGTGTTCGACCTGCCGTCGGAGGGGGAGGGGCTAGCGGACACCAGCGTGGAGCTGCTCCTCATGGACTCCTCCCCTTCCTGCTCCTCCTCTGGCCCCGCCCCTCCTCCCGCCGTCCTGGGCCGCCTGGCGATGGGCGTGGCCTCGCCGGGCGCCGCCGGGCAGCACTGGAGGGAGATCTGCCAACACCCAAGACGCCAGATCGCCAAGTGGCACGCCATGTAACACCCCCCCCCCCCACACACACACACACACACACACACACACACACACACACACCCCACACACACCCCACACACACCCCCCCCCACACACACACCCCCCCCCACACACACACACACACACACCCCACACACACACACACACACACCCCCCCCACACACACACCCCCCCCCACACACACACACACACACACACACACACACACACACACACCCCCCCCCCCCACACACACACACACACACACACACACACACACACACACACACACACACACACACACACACACACACACACACACACACACACACACCACACACACACACACACGCACACACGCACACACACACACACGCAACAAGAATGTGCATCTCTGCTGTCGGGAGGAATCCTCATAATCCCCGTTATGTTCATTTTTCAGGAAATTAAAAATATAGATTTTTCAGGAAAAAAAGAAAACCTTATATTTATAAAACAAAGCAATAACAGCCTCATCAGAGGGGGAGGGGTGGTGGAGTTAGTTGCTTTATAGCAGACTGTTTGAGAGGGGGAGAGAGGTGGTGGAGTTAGCTGCTTTATAGCAGATAGTTTGATGGTCCAATGGAGTTAAGAGGTTTTGTCCAAAGCACTGTTTACTACTTTCCATCGGTTCAATATTTTCGAAACACAAAAAAAAATCAAAACCCTCAAAAATGG
This sequence comes from Protomyctophum bolini, assembly GCF_963924005.1. Lineage (NCBI taxonomy): Eukaryota > Metazoa > Chordata > Actinopteri > Myctophiformes > Myctophidae > Protomyctophum > Protomyctophum bolini. The sequence continues at coordinate 391,179 of NC_137863.1, read as the reverse complement.
AGTTATGAGTTATTTCCTCCCGACAGCAGAGATATGCATCCCCCCCCCCCCCCATCTGCCTTTCTCAGGTGGTTGGGGGCGTGTCATTTTAATTGATGTCATTGTTGAATCATCCAATCAGTGTTTGAAGTTACTATGCGGGGTGACCTTTTGTCACCATGTCAACACAACACTGTCACCATGACAACAGCTGTGTCACCATGACAACAGCTGTGTCACCATATCCGATCTCCGATTTATTCGCAGGGTCATATATTCTGCCGATACCGATTCTGACCGTTTTCCGAATATTATACATTTACCACAATGGAAACAAGCCCATAGGCCCTATACAGGATTGGCTGATTGGCCCAAAAGCCTGTTGATACAGTATTCAATCTATCAATAATTATACTCTATTTTCTGTTTTCACCACTGAATGAAACGAGAACAGACCTTAAATTAAATGTAGAATTTAGCCATAGACGGGTCGCAGTGTTGATTTCGTCGACTTAAAACTATGTTCCTTTTTTCACTGACGAATTAAAACTACACAGAAACTAAATGAAAACTAAGCTATGATGACTGAAAGTAAGACTAAATATATTGTCAATTTCGTCAACAAATAAAAACTAAACCAACTAAACTGCCTCCCCCTGGCCAGCCGGGGCGCCTGATGGAGGGGAAAGGAACTGGTTGGAGTAACGTGTTCCTTCCACACGCTAAATAAAAACTATAGACTTACATGTTCGGAAATGGACAACGCGTCGTTGTGAGCTTGTAGATCGGCTGTTTTCAGCAAGTGCAAAATCAGTCATTACGACGGCATCAAGGCACCGTCAATTTAACATTTACAAATTACATTTCAGTCGACTAAATCAGCCCTAGATTCAGTCGATTTAGTGGAATTATTACTGCATCATCAATATATAACATATATATATATATATATAATATATATAGATATAATATCGGTGAAAATAATCAGCATTATTTTGAGAGCGATCCGACACCGATATGGAATGTCTTTTTGGCCGATTTCGATTGGCTAACGATGACATCGTGCAATCGCTGGTCATGAAATGTGACCTCCCCCTTTTTCTTTCTGTTAACACCCCGAGCGGCAAGGACGGAGTTTCCGAAAATCTTAAAACGTGCATAACTCTTGATCTAAATCATTCCGTCCAAATTCTAAGATAA
>NC_137863.1:372500-385000 GCF_963924005.1 Protomyctophum bolini | reverse complement strand
AAGTGTGCCGATTGGGATATTATTTACATTATGAAGAGAGGATATATACAAAGAAATTATAATTTTGAGCGATGGAAATAAGCGAATTAGCACAACACCACATAGCCCCATTCAATTCAATGCAATTCATTTAGGGCTTATGGTAGGGGAAACAGCCAATAAGGAGCTTTTGCACCAAATAACACCTGGACCTCTTTGGTGGGGACGTAACAACTACAAAGAAAGGTAAGAAAGCCTTTTAGTATGGAATTCTCCTTTAATGACTGTTGGTAGGGCGTTCCACATTTTGGTGGCATAGGAGCGAAATTAATTTAGTCCCTTGTTAATTAATTTACTCCCTTGTTTGTGCCGAATCTATTGAAGTTTTTCCACTGCATTTGAAGACAGTGTTTGTTATTTTTGATGACGTTGTCCTTCGCCTACGCACCTTGGTTGTGGCCTCCTGGTGGTGCTATAATAGGACAGGTCTCCACCAGGGCAGGTCAGGTTGTGGCCTCCTGGTGGCGCTATAATAGGACAGGTCTCTCCACCAGGGCAGGTCAGGTTGTGGCCTCCTGGTGGCGCTATAATAGGACAGGTCTCCACCAGGGCAGGTCAGGTTGTGGCCTCCTGGTGGCGCTATAATAGGACAGGTCTCTCCACCAGGGCAGGTCAGGCTGTGGCCTCCTGGTGGCACTATTATAGGCCAATGTGAAAAGGGTATACCATTTCTTCTTACGCCTTCAATTTGAGGCATTTTGTTCCAAAAATGTGTTTGTCTGTTGGTGGCGCTATAACAGGCCAATGAGCAAAGGGTGGGATATATTCCTCAGCCTATAGTAGGAAAGTCTGTGAAAGATTTCACGTAAATTGCACGCTGCATGCGTTCATGATTTGAGGCTTTTTGTTCAAAACAGGCCAATCCTGCAAACTTTGAAAGCCAATGTTAGCCAATTAGGACGAAATATGAAATATCAGACGGATCCGTCTTGAACACATGAATATAGAGATATAGTGTATAACGACAGACATGTTAACCCATTCTGACCTGAGATCAGATTCATACGAGGTTTCCACTGGACACACACTGGTCTGATTAACCCATTCTGACCTGAGATCAGATTCTAAAAATGTCAGTCGTTCTTCGATTTTTCAAAAATAGCAGACCTACAAGCTCGTATCGCGCCACTCGGTGGCGCGATATGAGCTTGTAGATCTGCTATTTTTCAATAGCTAAAGCATAACATGATGCTAACACCAAAATGGGTGCCAGGTCAGAATGGGTTAATCCACGACGGCATGATTCTACAGTAAGTTAAAACATGAAAACATCGGCAGGGATAACGCGGGTTAAAGATGAATTTATAACACAGTAAACGTGTTAAAGATGGAGTGCCACAATTTTTGTATTTTTCCAGTTTTGCATGTGTCTATGAGGTGACAGTATACTTCATTAGACACCCTGGAGTTGTTTTTATGTGCAACGGTGTATTAACTTTGTATTTAGGGTTTCTTCCTGGAGGCTGAACCCTTGATAGTCAAACGGGCCAATGAAGTAAATTAACAGTAATATAGTGACATCACACTATCAGCCCCTCCCCTAACCCCTCCCCCTTTATCATACAACTACAGCTGTGGGTGTGGCTTCAGTTCAGGTGGATCACCACCCATCACCACCCACCAGGCAAACCAGGCATACTTAATGAACTGGTGGGCGTGTCCACATAAAAGCATGATTTTAACAAATACTGTACACTTTTTGGAAAAGGTTCTTCCCCCTTATATTGTAATAATACCTGATGATCATGTTTTAGGGTGGGAAAAAATGGTGGAACTCCATCTTTAATGTTACTGTCCGAATGAAGTGTTTTTTGGAGACTGAGACAACATCTTCTGTTACTGTCCGGATGAAGTGGTTTTTGGAGACTGAGACAACATCTTCTGTTACTGTCCGGATGAAGTGGTTTTGGGAGACTGAGACAACATCTTCTGTTACTGTCCGGATTAAGTGGTTTTGGGAGACTGAGACAACATCTTCTGTTACTGTCCGGATTAAGTGGTTTTTGGAGACTGAGACAACATCTTCTGTTACTGTCCGGATGAAGTGGCTTAATTGCCTGCATACTGTATGACTGAAACATCATCTTCCTTCCTCTCCAAAGCGTTCCCAGTCCAGCTGGCGGTGTGGAGCCTTTATTATGACTGAAACAACATCTTCCTTCCTCTCCAGACAAAGCGTTCCCGGTCCAGCTGGCGGTGTGGAGCCTCCGCAGCGTCTCCAGGGTGATCCTGGCCAACAACCCAGTGAGCGGTGCTCTGGCCCTGGCCGCAGTCTACTGGGCCTCCCCCTGGCAAGGCCTGCTGGGAACCGTAGGCGTGCTGGCCTCCACCTTCACGGCTCTCATCACAGGACAAGACAGGTAGGCAAACCGTGCACGCACACGCACAGGCACAGTTATATGCACCTTGCCCAATAAGGGTGACGCCGCGCGGAACTCTGCAAGGCCGGGCCGTTCAGCTCCCTGAGGCTCTCAGACGAGACCGCAAATACCAACTCCGTATTCAGTGGTTTGATTATTCATTGTATATGTAACCTGCCAGCGGAGGCGCTATATACAGGCAAAAAAACGTATTGTGATAAATGTAGGCCACAGGATGAATCTAACACAGTAGTACACTGTATTCCTCATCCTCAAAGGGATTTAAAGATGTTCCCCACGTTTCTTAAGCATCAGGTCGTGCTTTAGCTATTGAAAAATAGCAGATCTACAAGCTCGTAGCGCGCCACCGCGCTACGAGCTTGTAGGTCTGCTATTTTTTTTAAACTGTCAGGATTTAAGACATTTTTAGAATCTGATCTCAGGTCAAAATGCGCTATAAAGAACCAACATTCTTCTGTGCGTTAGAATCTGATCTCAGGTCAGAATGGGTTAATGCCTATATAATATTGACAATAGTTTGTGTGTGTGTGTGTGTGTGTGTGTGTGTGTGTGTGTGTGTGTGTGTGTGTGTGTGTGTGTGTGTGTGTGTGTGTGTGTGTGTGTGTGTGTGTGTGTAGCGCTGCAGTGACAGCAGGCCTCCATGGGTTCAACGGCATGCTGGTGGCGTTGCTGATTGGAGCGTTCAGCGCAGCTGGAGACTGGTTCTGGTGGCTGCTGCTGCCCGTCTGCGTGGGAGCGTCTGCGTGGTGAGGAGAACACCCATCTCTATGTCTCTCTCTCTTCTCTCTCTCTCTTTCTCTCTCTCTCTCTCTCTCTCTCTCTCTCTCTCTCTCTCTCTCTCTCTCTCTCTCTCTCTCTCTGTTATGCTGTTATTAAAATGCTTACTATAAAAATACTAAAATAGCTAAAAAATAATACAACAATTCATGATCATGAGTTCATAAAACATAATTCGTAATACTTTCATGATACAATAATAATTAATATATATGTGGTTCATAATTGATTTCGTATGAGGTTAAAACATGTAAAAACATGATGTGATCATAACAGAAAGTTCCCTGTCTTGTCAGTAGCAACAATGACTGACTGATTGACTGATTGATGCATTGATTGCCTGGCATTGCACACAGGTGGTACAAACTGTGCCTCACTCACTCAGACACTGGTCTGCAGGAACTTAGGAAGGAAGCAGCACACTTCAGTTTAGTGTGTTTACAAACTGTTAAAGTAACAAAGACGTCTGAAACCAAAGCAGACTGTCAAAGGATATTATAAGAACATTAAGCAACTCAAGATGCAAGAACCTCTTTTCACAACAAGCGGCCGACGAGGTATTTTATATTAGATTAGATTAGTCTTTGATGATGTTTTGTTTTGATGGTTCACCTGCCTCATCGCGCATTTCTACATGTTTGTATTTCATTTGTTTGATCAATATTAATGGCCTATACTGTGATTATTGTGATACACTAGTTGATTATGTGTTTATTATGTTGTGTTCTCACGGCATGGATGGAACAACTGAGGGATGAGAAGAATGCTCGAAATAAATGCCCGTTTATAAAGAACCGGTGTCGTCAATGTTGGGAGAAGAGCTACTCTCTCTCTCTCTCTCTCTCTCTCTCTCTGTGTCTGTCTCTGTGTCTCTCTCTCTCTCTCTCTCTCTCTCTCTCTCTCTCTCTCTCTCTCTCTCTGTGTCTATCTCTGTGTCTCTCTCTCTCTGCCTTCAATTCAACTCAATTCAATTCAAATGGCATGACAAGCATTCTTATATTGCCAAAGCATTACATACAGTGTATGAAACAAAAATAATAAATTATACATAATCAGAATCAGAACAAATAATATAAACAAGACAAGGAAAAACAAAATGACTGATCTATTAATTTATATAGTGTTCACCCATTTGTCCCTCATGTTGTGGCAGGCTGATCTATTAATTTATATAGTGTTCACCCATTTGTCCCTCATGTTGTGGCAGGCTGATCTATTAATTTATATAGTGTTCACCCATTTGTCCCTCATGTTGTGGCAGGCTGATCTATTAATTTATATAGTGTTCACCCATTTGTCCCTCATGTTGTGGCAGGCTGATCCATTAATTTATATAGTGTTCACCCATTTGTCCCTCATGTTGTGGCATGAGGCTGATCCATATTTTGCTGCCAACCTGGAACATTCAGCTCTTTCACCTAATAAGAAGGGGATTGCCTGGATAGAGTCAAACTGTATCCTTAATTGTTTTTGTTATTTCTTGTGAATTTAGGCTAGTATTCTTCTTTATATGTTCATATTTTTTGTTCCCTCAGCGTTGTTTTTGTTTTTGTTTGTTCTCTTGTTTCGTCTGGTTGTTCTCTTTTTCAGGGTAGGGTGAGGGTTAGGGCCAGGGTTAGTTGTTTTATTTTATTTATTTTATTTTAGGGGCAGATATAAATAAGATTTATCTTCTTCCTGCTCCTTTTCTTTTCAGATATGGAATATGTAAAAAAATATATATATATATATGTAAAAATGAATATAATCATGTAAAACCATGACTGAAATGAAATAAATAAATATGAAATGAAATTAAATGAAATTAAATTTTTCACATGCAGTCAAGAAGTGGAGCTCTGTCTCCACCACTCTTTGACCTTGACTACGACACAGCCTCTCTCTCTCTCTCTCTCTCTCTCTAGATAATGTAATGTAAAGTGAATGTCTCTCTCTCTCTCTCTCTCTCTCTCTCTCTCTAGATAATGTAATGTAAAGTGAATGTCTCTCTCTCTCTCTCTCTCTCTCTCTCTCTCTCTCTCTCTCTAGATAATGTAATGTAAAGTGAATGTCTCTCTCTCTCTCTCTCTCTCTCTCTCTCGATAACGTAATGTAAAGTCAATGTCTCTCTCCCCAGTACCTTCCTGTTCAGCGCTATGAGCTCGGTGTTGGAGCGCTGGGATCTTCCCGTGGCGGTGTATCCCTTCAACACGGTCATCACTCTGTACCTGCTCTGCACCTCCCCGCCACCGGGGGCGCTGCAGCAGCAGCACCCCTACTACCCGCACCACCCCTTCACTCCACCGGGGGCAGTGGAAGTCAACGCCACGCAGCTCGACGCGGTGCAGGTGAGCTATAGGCCAACTCCTTCTCTCAGTGGCGTGCACAGACATTTAGAGGGGCAGGTGGTGCTCAAGTGAAGAAAAAAGGGCACCTTGTGCAGCGCATTTTGGGGCGGGAACGCATTTTGGTGCTTTAGCTATTGGAAAAATAGCAGATCTACAAGCTCGTAGCGCGCCACCGAGTGGCGCGCTACGAGCTTGTAGGTCTGCTATTTTATTTATTTATCGAAGAACCACTGACATATAGAAACACATAGCTTTAGAATATTGTGGGGGCCTGAATAATATAGTAGAAGCGTTTTGATCAAGATTTGATCAATGTCACCATGGTCCACACGCTCTCTCTCTCTAGATAATGTAATGTAAAGTGAATGTCTCTCTCTCTCTCTCTCTCTGTCTTCTCTTGGGAGCCAGGCGGCCTTTCTCAATCGCAAGACTGTGTTCACTGAGTCTATATCGAGTTAATGTTTTCCTTAGTTTTGTGTCAGTTAAGTATTCTGCTACTGTGCATTCCCTGTTTAGAGCTAAATAGCATTCCATTTCACACACACACACACACACACACACACGCACACGCACACGCACACACACACACACACACACACACACACACACACACGCACACACCAGTCAGTTACATAATGCCGTTTATGGACAGTAAATACCTGCAACAGGCAGATGTGCTCATCATGTCACCATGGAAACACTGTCCTCCTCTCCCTCTGTAGATAATGTGCGTGTGCGTGTGTGTGCGCGTGCATGCGTGTGTGTGGCGGTGCATCAAACCAACGTGATCGCTAGGCGAGATGATCAGAGCAGAGCCCTGCCTAGCGAAACCGTTTATCTGATGGATACATTACCTAGATGGATACATTGGTATAGATACATTGATAGATACATTGGTAGATACATTACCTAGATGGATACATTGGTAGATACATTACCTAGATGGATACATTGGTAGATACATTGATAGATACGTTGATAGATACATTACCTAGATGGATACATTGGTAGATACATTATGGATACATTGATAGATACATTGGTAGATACATTACCTAGATGGATACATTGATTATACATTACCTAGATGGATACATTGGTAGATACATTATGGATACATTGATAGATACATTACCTATAGATGGATACATCGGTACATAATGTTCTACTCTTACTCCACTAACAGCTATTTTAAAACTCTACATCTGTATATTTAGATTATTATTACAAAACATACATTAACCACTTCAGCCCTGGATACATTTAGGCTATTTTCAAAATGTTCACATTTTGAACTTTTAAAATTGGGAAACTCAGGGTCAGATCTATGCCTGTGGGGCCCTGGGGCCCCCTGGTGCCTTCTGGGGTCCTCTGGGGCCTGCCCTCTGGGGCCCTTTGGGGCCTTCTGGGGCCCTCTGGGGCCCTCCCTCCTCACCCTGTCCTCTCTGTCTAGGTGCTGCGTGGTATCCCTCTAGGTGTGGGTCAGATCTACGCCTGCGGGGCCCTCGGCCCCTCCCTCCTCATCCTGGCATCTGTTCTCCTCTACTCCCCCCTGCTGGCCGTACACGCTGTGCTGGGCTCGGCCATCGGAACGCTGGCTGGTGAGTTACTGTACTGTACTGTACTGTTTCCCACTGTACTGCACTGCACAAACGCTCGCAAAATCGCCCCGGTGTCACGCACGCTCGCTCTTATTGTTTGTATCGTTCCTTACTCACGCGTCTCCCTGTGACGCTCCAACACGACATAATGAAGTTAATCCGTGAGTAAATAAGTAAATAATTAACCCATTCTGAACGGGAACCCATTTTGGTGTTAGCAATGAGCATCATGTTATGCTTTAGCTATTGAAAAATAGCAGATCTACAAGCTCGTAGCGCGCCACCCGGTGGCGCGCTATGAGCTTGTAGATCTGCTATTTTTGAAAAATCGAAGAACGACTGACATTTTTAGAATCTGATCTCAGGTCAGAATGGATTAAACACACAGAAGTCGCTGGTTCCTCGAGACTTGTGGAGACAGAGAGACAAACGGACAGGGAGTCCACGTGATCGTGTTTCGTATCAACTTCATCTGTATGCGATACGGTGGAATATAGCTAAAGGCCACCAACTCACCGCTGACCGCAGTGACCGGCCGGGGACAAACAGTCGTCTGCTCCGGTGAGAGCAGATGACTGTTTGTCTACATGTTTGTGTCCAGCGAGGACGAGGAGGAGTTACTGCTTTTCTGTTTGGACTGGAGGACAGCTGGATTTCTCTGTTGGAATTGTTTACGTTCGTGGATCGCCTTTTATACGTTTTGGATTAACTTTATTATTATGTGGTGTTATGGAGCGTCAGGGAGTAATCAAGGATACAACGATACAAACGATAGTCAGTGATACCAGCTCTACACCAGACGCAACGGATACGCCTGCTCTAAAAATAGGATCGGTTCTATTTTTTTTTACGTGCGTACAGTATCTGCCGCGCGCCTCAGATCTGGTGTAGCCAGTGTGGCGTTATCTGGGTCACTGAATAGAATTAACTGTTTATTCAAAGTGTAAAGAGATGCTAATTAAAGGAGGGAGGGGGGAGGGGGGGGTACCCTGCGGAATACCTGTTCATTTTGGAGGCAGTTGGTCCTCCCCTCGTCACACACACGTCTGTGTGTGTCTGTGTCGCGCACACACACACACACACACACACAGACACACAGGCACAGACACAGGCACGCACACACAGGCACACACACACACACACACACACACACACACACAGGCACGTGCACACGGGCACACACACACACGCGCGCACACATGCGAGCGCGCACACGTGCAAACACCTTTTTGGATGGACACTCCAGACTCCTTTTACACCTGTAATCCTGTTCTAGTGCGCCCCCATGTGGCAAGTGTATAGAACTACGTCTTAAAGAGAGAGAGAGAGAGAGAGGGAGAGAGGGAGAGAGAGCACCAGGTTCACACGTTTTCTAAACACTCATTTATTTTCCAGACCGATTTAGCTTTTCTGACATAAATCCAGTATTTTCTCCTCTTTTGGTTACAGTAGCAAAGTATATACATTTCCCTACAAACATCCTGTATATTTATTTATATTATATTTATACTATTTTCTATTTCTACGATCAGTCCACTGTGATCAGAGCAACGTGCTGTAGCACCTGTGTGTGTGCGTGTGTACATGCACGTGCGTGCACTGTGAACATGTGCATGTGTGCGTGTGTGGTTATGACTCATATGCTATTACTCTGGGGGGGAGAGGGGGCAAAGGCTTGCGTAGATTGATGACACACACACACACACACACAGACACACACACACACACACACACACACACACACACACACACACACACACACACACACACACACACACACACACACACACACACACATCTAAAGGTTGCTTTCTGCCCACTGCAACCGTATGCGTGGGAGATGTTTAACTAGGGTTAGCTTTACTATTAATTATATTATCTGGTTAGTTCTGTTGGCTAGGAGCTGATCTGTTGGTTCTGTTGAATCTTTCACTCAATAGGGACTGCTCCTGATGTTGTCATATGTGCCCATGTGTGGTCTAGGGGCCGATTCATACTCCTATTTTCCCGCTGTTTCGGCGCTGTAGTGCCGAAATGATTTCGGCTCGTCAGAAATGTTCAGTAGCACCACGGTACCCCCCCCCCCCCCCCCCCCACTGCAATATTAAAAATACTTTTTATTAGCACGTGCATTCCATAATTCCATGGAACATTCCGTGTGTGTGTGTGTGTGTGTTCCAGGTGTGTCTATGTGTGTGCGTGCCTCCAGTCTGTATGAGGGTCTGTCAGGGTTCAACGGGGCGTTGGGATGCATGGCCGTAGGAGGACTGTTCTTCACCTTCAGCTGGAAGACTCACCTGTTAGCCATTACTACAGGTGAGACGCACACACACACACACCTGTTAGCCATTACTACAGGTGAGACGCACACACACACACCTGTTAGCCATTACTACAGGTGAGACGCACACACACACACCTGTTAGCCATTACTACAGGTGAGACGCACGCACACACACACTCACCTGTTAGCCATTACTACAGGTGAGACGCACACACACACACACACACACACCTGTTAGCCATTACTACAGGTGAGACGCACACACACACACCTGTTAGCCATTACTACAGGTGAGACGCACACACACACACCTGTTAGCCATTACTACAGGTGAGACGCACGCACACACACACTCACCTGTTAGCCATTACTACAGGTGAGACGCACACACACACACCTGTTAGCCATTACTACAGGTGAGACGCACACACACACACACACCTGTTAGCCATTACTACAGGTGAGACGCACACACACACACACACACACACCTGTTAGCCATTACTACAGGTGAGACGCACACACACACACCTGTTAGCCATTACTACAGGTGAGACGCACACACACACACCTGTTAGCCATTACTACAGGTGAGACGCACGCACACACACACTCACCTGTTAGCCATTACTACAGGTGAGACGCACACACACACACCTGTTAGCCATTACTACAGGTGAGACGCACACACACACACACACCTGTTAGCCATTACTACAGGTGAGACGCACACACACACACACACACACCTGTTAGCCATTACTACAGGTGAGACGCACACACACACACACACCTGTTAGCCATTACTACAGGTGAGACGCACACACACACACACACACCTGTTAGCCATTACTACAGGTGAGACGCACACACACACACACACACACACCTGTTAGCCATTACTACAGGTGAGACGCACACACACACACCTGTTAGCCATTACTACAGGTGAGACGCACACACACACACCTGTTAGCCATTACTACAGGTGAGACGCACACACACACACACACACGCACACGTAGAAGACGTGTCCAGTGCATAGCCTACTGCAGGCCTGGTAGGCTATAGATTTAGAAGACATGTGTCCAGTGCATAGCCCACTGCAGGCCTGGTTGACTAGATTTAGAAGACATGTGTCCAGTGCATAGCCTACTGCAGGCCTGGTAGACTAGATTTAGAAGACATGTGTCCAGTGCATAGCCTACTGCAGGCCTGGTAGGCTATAGATTTAGAAGACATGTGTCCAGTGCATAGCCCACTGCAGGCCTGGTTGACTAGATTTAGAAGACATGTGTCCAGTGCATAGCCCACTGCAGGCCTGGTTGACTAGATTTAGAAGACATGTGTCCAGTGCATAGCCTACTGCAGGCCTGGTAGACTAGATTTAGAAGACATGTGTCCAGTGCATAGCCTACTGCAGGCCTGGTTGACTATAGATTTAGAAGACATGTGTCCAGTGCATAGCCTACTGCAGGCCTGGTAGACTATATTTAGAAGACATGTGTCCAGTGCATAGCCTACTGCAGGCCTGGTTGACTAGATCTAGAAGACATGTCCAGTGCATAGCCTACTGCAGGCCTGGTTGACTATAGATTTAGAGGACATGTGTCCAGTGCATAGCCTACTGCAGGCCTGGTAGACTAGATCTAGAAGACATTTTGAAGCTCTTGCTACTGAAATGATGGATTATTTATATGGAGAAATCCCGTCATCTGCATCGCTGTGGGGGAGAAAGACAGCTTGTCATGTCTCCTCGCTGCTAACGTGTGTGTGTGTGTGTGTGTGTGTGTGTGTGTGTGTGTGTGTGTGTGTGTGTGTGTCCAGCATTCTTCTCTGCGTATGCTGACATCGCTCTGAGCAATCTGATGGGAACTGTGAGTAACACACACACACACACACACACACACACACACACACACACACACACACACACACACACTTCCCAAACATGCCCTAGGATTTAGGGTAAACCCCCGGAGAATATCATGCTATCTAACAGCCTCTCTCTGTCTCTCTCTCTCTCTCTCTCTCTCTCTCTCTGTCTCTCTCTCTCTCTCTCTCTCTCTCTCTCTCTCTCTCTCTCTCTCTCTCTCTCTCTCTCTCTCTCTCTCACTCACTCAGCTGGGGCTCCCAGCATGCAGTTGGGCAGCCACGCTGGTGTTCACAGTGATGCTGCTCCTGAATGGACAGACGCTGGCAGCATACCGCATCCCCATTGGTCAGGTCATGGCCCCGGAACACAACCTGCGCGCCTCCCGTAGCCAATGGGAAGCCGGCAACACCTCAGATAGGGAAAGCACTGACGTGTAGTACTACTGACGCGCACGCACACACACACACACGCACGCACGCACGCACACACACACACACACACACACACACACACACACACGGCTCTACAATGAATTTAGCTGAACATATGCAGTACCACGTTGGACCATAAGGGGGCAGTGCAAGCTCAGGGAATAAACAATCTGTTTTCTGCCAATGTTACACAGAGACTTACACTATCTAACACATACACACACACACCATACAGTACCAACCTGTTTTCTGCCAATGTTACAGAGACTTACGTACTCATGTTTTAGTCTTGTTTTAGTCATGTGATGGTTGATGTTTTCAGTCCATTTAAAGCTGCTATAAGCAATAATATGTGCACATTTTTATTCTTATTGGTAACCCTAACCAATTCTTATTGGTATTCAGTACCCTAACCCTAGGACCTACTGTAATAACTATTACTATATAATATTAGGTATACATATAGGTATATGTAATATCTATTAGTCTAATATTCCAGATTCTACTCAATATTGATATAATATTTGGAGGAATGATGGGAAATATGATGGTGTTAAGGGAAAAAACACTGTATATCAAATAATCTGTAAAAAAAAAAAGAAAAAGAAAATAAATTCACAATAATTCGTCAATGTTTTATAAATAAACACATTTATTATTATTATTATTTATTACAATTACAATGTAATATAGTAATAACAGTGTCAAGATAAAAAATAAAACTATACATGATTCTTTGACTGTGACTTTTATACATGAAAACATAAATGCACAATTTATCACA
>NC_137863.1:357500-367500 GCF_963924005.1 Protomyctophum bolini | reverse complement strand
ATCGCGCCACCGAGTGGCGCGCTACGAGCTTGTCTCATATGACATCATAACGATACACACTTGTCTCCTATGACATCATAACGATACACACCTGTCTCCTATGACATAACAATACACACCTGTCTCCTATGACATCATAACGATACACACCTGTCTCCTATGACATAACAATACACACCTGTCTCCTATGACATCATAACGATACACACTTGTCTCCTATGACATCATAACGATACACACCTGTCTCCTATGACATCATAACGATACACACTTGTCTCCTATGACATCATAACGATACACACCTGTCTCCAATGACATCAGGATGAGCTGCTCTGGCCTCCTGGACGCCTCGGGTCCTGAGATGGAGCTGACGCACCATACGATACAACTCCACCTGCACACACACACACACACACACACACACACACACAGTCCTGAGATGGAGCTGACGCAGCGTGTGTGTGTGTGTGTGTGTGTGTGTGTGTGTGTGTGTGTGTGTGTGTGTGTGTGTGTGTGTGTGTGTGTGTGTGTGTGTGTGTGTGTGCGTGCCACACCTTGTCTGCGCTGTGATAAGGTCTGATGTTGTAAAGACGAGAGGTCGGGAAGAGAGGAGGAGGATGAGTGAAGAGATCACTGCTGCCACCTAGAGGTAGGAGCATCTGCACACACACACACACACACACACACACACACACACACACACACACACACACACACACAGGTTGTGGTTATTGGTTAGGTTTACGCACGTGGAAGAAACTTGTTTTCCCTGAAATGACGCCCCCCCTCCCCTTAATCTTAATCCAGAGCGATTTACAATAACAAAAAGCATGGGAATACGTCACATACATAAGAAGTAGTTATCATGAAACATGCGTAAGCTAAGAACAGTGGAATATCTATATAATGAAACTATGCATATACACTATAGAATGCTATGTCTACATAAAATGCTATCTAAGTTACATGAGTTGAGCCTTTGCACACGCCTGTGAGGTCGTGGAGGCTAGGGGAGGGGCTACGGGCTAGGGGAGGGGCTACGGGCTAGGGGAGGGGCTACGGGCTAAGATGGAGTCTGAAAACACCTACCTGCACTTCCCCGGACACGCCCCCTTTGAACACCCAAGGTTCTGAGTCGAGAAGCTCCGCCCCCGTGGCCGTCCCGCACCCTATCAGAGAGAAGGAGCACCTGTCAATCATATGATGTCGTCAACATGCAGAAACAGCCAATCGGACAGAAGGAGCACCTGTCAATCATATGATGACATCAACATGCAGACACAGCCAATCAGAGAGAAGGAGCATCTGTTACGTTAACTAGGGTGTAACGATCATTTTATTAACGATTTGTTACGTGGACTAGAGGAGAGGAGAGTGCTGTAAAGTGTTGTAAAGTGCTGTAAAGTGCTGTAAAGTGTTGTAAAGTGCTGTAAAGCAGTTCTTTGGGGACTTGCTCACTGCAGGAGAACAGGAAGGTGGACCGTCTACTCACAGTGGAAGCAGTTCTTCCAGGAGCCAAAGGTGGCGCTGTCACTCAGTATACGTCCATCTGAGCCCCGCGTGCATGAGGCGAAGGAGAGACCAAGATACAACGTTGTTATTGGTCAGCAGTAAAACTCACCCAGCCAATAGGTGAAGGCCTTGGTGAGCAGTTAAACTCACCCAGCCAATAGGTGAAGGCCTTGGTGAGCCGTTAAACTCACCCAGCCAATAGGCGAAGGCCTTGGTGAGCAGTTAAACTCACCCAGCCAATAGGTGAAGGCCTTGGTGAGCAGTTAAACTCACCCAGCCAATAGGTGAAGGCCTTGGTGAGCAGTTAAACTCACCCAGCCAATAGGCGAAGGCCTTGGTGAGCAGTTAAACTCACCCAGCCAATAGGTGAAGGCCTTGGTGAGCAGTTAAACTCACCCAGCCAATGGGTGAAGGCCTTGGTGAGCAGGGCGGTGTTTCTGAGGTCCCAGACGTAAGGGTAAAGGTCGTAGAGCGCGGCTCGGTTGGCCGAACCGATGAGGCTGCGGTGAAGCTCAGCGATGTCGTCACACAGAGACACCAGGGACCTGGCAACCGCCCGCCACTCAGCCACCTGATGGTAGAGAGACACCGGGTCACAACACTCTCTCTCCATCTCTCTCTGGTAAAGAGACTATAGCCAAATTCCAATACCCCAAATCTCAGCCACTCGCTCACTCACACTCGCTCACTCCAGCATGGTGGTGTTACGGTGAAATTGGTGACCTGCTGAAATAATGTGAAAATCTTGCAGACATCACATAATGTCAGTGTCCGAATTAAAATCGTTGCAGTTTGTTCATTAGCAAAGTTCAACCTAGCGGTATTCAGGCCACATATTTAAAGACCTCCATGTAGTTGTGTGAAGTCCACAAGATGGTAACATATTTCGGCAGGTCACCAATTTCACCATGCTGTAGTGACCGAGTGGGAGTGAGCGAGTGGCTGAGATTTTGGGTATTGGAATTTGGCTTATAAGTCCTCACACAGAGACTGTGTTTGTACCGGTCAGTACAACAGTATCAGACTGTGGTTGTGCTACATGTGTGCGTGCGTGCGTGTGTGCATATCAGACTGTGGTTGTGCGTGCGTGCGTGCGTGCGTGCGCGTGCGTGCGTGCGGGCCCACCTTGTGCGGGGGGGTCTTCTTGCCCCCGGTGCTGACCAGGTGACAGTGGGTCTTCAGCCAGGTCAGGTCGCTCAGCAGCCTCCGGCCCGCCGGGCCGTGCTCGTGAGGAAGGTAGTGGAGACCCACCAGCAGACGCACCTGGTTGGTTGATTGATTTATTGATTTATTGATTGATTGATTGATTGATTGACAGAATGGGTACATTTCAAACGAGTCAGTTAAGAACAGTTACGTTGTAGACGGACGATCAGTCGGAACAAAGGGGCGGGGGGGGAACACATTTGAGAGCGGTTTTGAAGGAGTCTAGGGATTTGCATGTCTTAATGGCTGTTGGTAGGGCGTTCCACATTTTGGTGGCATATAGGAGCTAAATGGATTTAGTCCCTTGTTTGAGCCGAATCTGGGTTGCACGTGGTTTGTTGAACTCTGGTGTTGTGAGTGTGGACTTATGCTTACAATTAATTGCCATTTACAATTTAGGCATTTAGCAGACGCTCTCAATCCAGAGCGACTTACATTAAGCAAGAAAAAAAAAACATATACAATACATCACATACATAAAAAGTATAGTTATCATGAAACATGCGTAAGCTAAGAACGTAACAGTGGAAAATCTATACGAGTAAGACGCGCAAACGCGGGAAGCGAACGCAGATCGTAAATTGCAATAACAATTCACCATGACTCAGCCATAACCATATAAGGAGTCCCCAAAGCAGCTATACGTCCAAATATGGAGTGTGTTGCATCAATGACAAACAAATCACTCAGCTCCATATATGGGCACAAAGGGGACACACACACACGCGGACACACGGACACACAGACATGATCTGCTAGGTCTCATAGTAAGTGCACACTGGGTTCGCAATCACTGCGTTCGCAATAATGAAACTATACATATATACTTTACTATAAGGGATTATGCAACATGGTTGTAACATGTTGCACGTTTCACTATTTTACTCAGAGATCCGTTCATCTACATATGTCATATTTTCAGGCAACAGACCTACTGTACACGTCTGCTATACCATAAAGCATAAGCATATAAGCATATAACGGTATTTAATGGTATTTAATGGTATTTAATGGTATATGGCGTGTGTTACAATTGAACCACTTTGCAAAGTGGTTCTTTGTGTCGCTTACAGACCAGAATGAAGGTGCATTTCGTCTAAACACGATGCAAACTAAAACAAAAGCATGAAGACATCCATGTGGATTTTCACTCACTAAAAAAATCAAAGAAAACAACTGTATCCCACAGAAACTCCAGGTGTAAAATGTTACGCCTTTTGAGAAAAGCCAGTTTTTCGCCAGTAACTCCCAGTATAGGATGAAGGTAAACGCTTCAAACTTTCTGGGCACGTAGAGCAGGATGCTGTAAAGACGCTGGCGCGTTGGCGTCATGATGGCGTTGACCAATCAAGAGATAACGTGCATGTTTAAACATACGGCTATACGGGATGAGATGGAGTCTGAGGAGGTGGGTGTTCAGACTACGACGGAGTCTGAAGAGGAGGGTGTTCAGACTACGACGGAGTCTGAAGAGGTGGGTGTTCAGACTAAGATGGAGTCTGAAGAGGAGGGTGTTCAGACTAGGACGGAGTCTGAAGAGGAGGGTGTTCAGACTAGGATGGAGTCTGAAGAGGAGGGTGTTCAGATTTCGGTGGAAGACTGGGAGTGAGGTGCTTACCTGGGACTCGCTTAGATGCCCCTTCCCACCACACACGCCCCCCCGGCCCTGGGCCCTCTGGGGTCTGGGCGGCTGAGGTCTGTTCGTGTTCTCCCCATCTCCTCCTCCTCCTCCTCCCGCGGCGGGCGGCGGCGGTGGATCTTTGGCCGGCGAGCCCGGAGGAGATCCAGACGTCAGGGGGAAGACTGGCAGGGGCTTGGCCAGGGCCGAGTGGTCTCTGGCCGGGGGAGAGGCGTCTCTGTCGGGGATCTGGGTGTCTCTGGCCGGGGGAGAGGCGTCTCTGTCGGGGGTCTTGGTGCGACCTGCAGGGACGAGAAAAGGGTTTTTAACACATTGTACACAGACGTGACAGTGGAATATAAACGCTTCTAGAGAGACTTTAGACGTGACAGTGGAATATAAATGCTTCTTCACACACACACACACACACACGCACACACACACACACAGTACCTGGTTGTAACGGCTGGTTCAGTTCTCCCATCCAGTCGTGTAGTGCAGACGACAGAGCTCTGTCTGGACAATACTCTGATGACTCATCTAGAGCACGCACACGCACGCACACACGCACATACACACACACACACACACACACACACACACACACACACACACACACACACACACACAGTTAGCGTCTAGATTAGAACATTATACTTTCTAATCCTGATTTCTCAGCACAGTGCAGTGCAGTGCAGTGCAGTCTGTGTGTAACCTGTATCCCCATATATGGAGATTCCATCTCATAGATTTCCCTAAGAAATCAGTTTGTTGACGTTGGGTTGCTATGGCTACCTGTCATTACCCATCAGTGTACTTATAGGAGGCCAGCGTGACATCACGGAAGGAACTCCTTATTTGGGCATGGCTGACATGGAACTCTGTGTATGGGGGGGTGTGGCTTGTGGTCACAGTGACGTCACAGTGACTCTGGTATAAAAGCAGAGCGTTCTCTCTCTTACGAAGGAACTTATTCCGTTTGAAGCTTTTATTCTCAGCGGTGTAGAAATGGCGTCCGCCGGCGTTCTGTCTGAAGAGCAGCACTTCCTGTGTTCCGTCTGTATGGATGTGTTCACTGATCCCATCAGCACTCCGTGTGGACACAACTACTGCAAAGCCTGCATCACACGTTACTGGGACACTAGTGATGTGTGCAGGTGTCCACGTTGTAACAAAACCTTCTACACAAGACCAGAAGTCTTCGTCAATACTTTTGTTTCTGAGATGGTTCATCAGTTCAGGAGCAACAAGTTGAAAGAAGGATGTGAAGCAAAGACCGAGGCTGAAGTTCAGCAGGTGATCCAGGAGAGACGAGAGAAGATTCAGGAGGTCAAACGCTCAGTAGAGCTCAGCAGGAAAGATGCAGATGCAGTCATAGCCGTCAGTGTGCAGCTCTTCACTGCTCTGATCAGCTGTGTTGAGAGAAGCCAGGCTGAGCTCATTGATGTGGTTGAAGAGAAGCAGAAAACAACAGAGAAACAGGCTGAAGGCTTCATCGAAGATCTGCAACACGAAATCTCCGAGTTGAAACAGCTCTCTCACCTCCTCCAGAATTTCACATCCATCAACACAGGGTGGAGACCCACCAAGGACAGGACAACGGTCAAAGTCCATCAGTCTTCACATGTGGACACATTGAGGACAGCTGTGTCTCAGCTGGAGAAGACACTCAGCCAGGAGATGAAGAAGCAGCTGTGTGATGCTGAGCTGAGGAGGATCCAGCAATATGAGGTGGATGTAACTCTGGACCCTGATACAGCACATCCTGGCCTCACCCTGTCTGAGGATGGAAAACAAGTGAGTCGTGGAGACGTATGGAAGAATCTCCCTGAAAACACTGAGAGATTCTCTAGATGGCCCTGTGTCTTAGGAAAACAAGGATTCTCCTCAGGAAGGTTTTATTACGAGGTTCAGGTTGGAGGGAAGACTGCGTGGAATCTAGGAGTGGTCAGAGAGTCCATCGACAGGAAGGGAGTCATCACACGGAGTCCCAACAATGGTTACTGGACTATAGTGTTGTGGAATGGACAGTACTATGCTGCTGCTGGCCCTTCTGTCGTCCTCCCTGTAAGAGTGAAGGTCCAGACAGTGGGAGTGTTTGTGGACTATGAGGAGGGTCTGATCTCCTTTTATGACGTGGAGGCCAGAGTACTCCTCTACTCTTTCACTGGCTGCTCCTTCACTGAGAGACTCTTTCCATTATTTTATCCTGGTGGTAATTATGATGGTAAAGACTCTGCTCCTCTGATCATCTCTCCTGTCTCCATGAAATAGATCAGCATGGAGTTTAAACTCTGCTCCTCTGATCATCTCTCCTGTCTCCATGAAATAGATCAGCATGGAGTTTAAACTCTGCTCCTCTGATCATCTCTCCTGTCTCCATGAAATAGATCAGCATGGAGTTTAAACTCTGCTCCTCTGATCATCTCTCCTGTCTCCATGGAATAGATCAGCTTGGAGTTTAAACTCTGCTCCTCTGATCATCTCTCCTGTCTCCATGGAATAGATCAGCATGGAGTTTAAACTCTGCTCCTCTGATCATCTCTCCTGTCTCCATGGAATAGATCAGCATGGAGTTAAAACTCTGCCCCTCTGATCATCTCTCCTGTCTCCATGAAATAGATCAGCATGGAGTTTAAACTCTGCTCCTCTGATCATCTCTCCTGTCTCCATGGAATAGATCAGCATGGAGTTTAAACTCTGCTCCTCTGATCATCTCTCCTGTCTCCATGGAACAGCATGGAGTTTAAACTCTGCTCCTCTGATCATCTCTCCTGTCTCCATGGAATAGATCAGCATGGAGTTTAAACTCTGCTCCTCTGATCATCTCTCCTGTCTCCATGGAATAGATCAGCATGGAGTTTAAACTCTGCTCCTCTGATCATCTCTCCTGTCTCCATGAAATAGATCAGCATGGAGTTAAAACTCTGCTCCTCTGATCATCTCTCCTGTCTCCATGAAATAGATCAGCATGGAGTTTAAACTCTGCTCCTCTGATCATCTCTCCTGTCTCCATGGAACAGCATGGAGTTAAAACTCTGCCCCTCTGATCATCTCTCCTGTCTCCATGGAATAGATCAGCATGGAGTTTAAACTCTGCCCCTCTGATCATCTCTCCTGTCTCCATGAAATAGATCAGCATGGAGTTTAAACTCTGCTCCTCTGATCATCTCTCCTGTCTCCATGAAATAGATCAGCATGGAGTTTAAACTCTGCTCCTCTGATCATCTCTCCTGTCTCCATGGAATAGATCAGCATGGAGTTTAAACTCTGCTCCTCTGATCATCTCTCCTGTCTCCATGGAATAGATCAGCATGGAGTTTAAACTCTGCTCCTCTGATCATCTCTCCTGTCTCCATGAAATAGATCAGCATGGAGTTAAAACTCTGCTCCTCTGATCATCTCTCCTGTCTCCATGAAATAGATCAGCATGGAGTTTAAACTCTGCTCCTCTGATCATCTCTCCTGTCTCCATGGAACAGCATGGAGTTAAAACTCTGCCCCTCTGATCATCTCTCCTGTCTCCATGAAATAGATCAGCATGGAGTTTAAACTCTGCTCCTCTGATCATCTCTCCTGTCTCCATGAAATAGATCAGCATGGAGTTTAAACTCTGCTCCTCTGATCATCTCTCCTGTCTCCATGGAATAGATCAGCATGGAGTTTAAACTCTGCTCCTCTGATCATCTCTCCTGTCTCCATGGAATAGATCAGCATGGAGTTTAAACTCTGCTCCTCTGATCATCTCTCCTGTCTCAATGAAATAGATCAGCATGGAGTTTAAACTCTGCTCCTCTGATCATCTCTCCTGTCTCCATGGAATAGATCAGCATGGAGTTTAAAGTAAAGTGCAGTAAAGTGCAGTAAAGTAAAGTGTAGGCACTGTACAGATTCTAACTCTAAGCCCCTCCCTCCCTGTCACCTTTGACCTCCCGGCTCCCGGACCGGTGCCACGCCCCCAGGGTGTGCAGCGGGATGTAGTTGGCCTCGAACTCGCAGTTGGGGTTGAGCAGCAGGCCCCTGAGGGCCCCGGGGGGGCCCCTGAGGGCCCCGGGGGGGCCCCCCCGGGGGAGGAGGCCCGCCTCGCGGCCCTTGAAGGGCCCCAGGAAGAGGCGGCGCGAGTCGTAGTCGTTGGCGTGGAGGTTGTCCCAGATGAGGGGGCGTCGCCGCAGCACGGACGACACCTCTGATAGGCCGGAGACCGACAGACCACTGGAGACCACCTGACCGCCTGGAGAGAGAGAGACATTCACTTTACATTACAGAGAGAGAGAGAGAGACATCCACTTTACATTACAGAGAGAGAGAGAGAGAGAGGGATTCACTTTACATTACAGAGAGAGAGAGAGAGAGAGAGAGAGAGAGACTACCTGACCGCCTGGAGAGAGAGAGAGAGACATTCACTTTACATTACAGAGAGAGAGAGAGAGAGAGAGAGAGAGAGAGAGAGAGAGAGAGAGATTCACTTTACAGTACAGAGAGAGAGAGAGAGAGAGAGAGAGATTCACTTTACATTACAGAGAGAGAGAGAGAGAGACTACCTGACCGCCTGGAGAGAGAGAGAGAGAGAGAGATTCACTTTACATTACAGAGAGAGAGAGACCACCTGACCGCCTGGAGAGAGAGAGAGAGAGAGAGAGACTACCTTACTGCATGGAGAGAGAGAGAGAGAGAGAGAGACCACCTTACTGCATGGAGAGAGAGAGAGAGAGAGAGACTACCTTACTGCATGGAAAGAGAGAGAGAGAGAGACTACCTTACTGCATGGAGAGAGAGAGAGAGACCACCTTACTGCACCTTACACCAGTGATACTCAACCTCAGTCCCGCGGGCCACATCAGGCCCGCGGGACCATTATGACTGGCCCACCAATGAAAATCTAAAAAAAAGAAGAAAAAAAAATCTGGAAAATGAAATAAAAATAAATAAATCTGAATGAAGTTATCTTTAATTACATTATTATAAGTAATACTATTAGAGTTGTACTATTACTCGAACGAAAATAAAAGCTTGGGGGGGGGGGGGGGGGGGGGAGATGCAATGCAAATGAAAGACATATACTGTGTATCCCTATTCCCTGACATAATTTTATAGCTAAACGGACAGAATTCTATTTTATTTGAATGATGAAACCCAGCTGCCATTAATAGTTGGAAATGGAAATGGAAATGGAAATTGCGGAAATAGAAATTGCGGAAATTGCGGAAATTGCGGAAATGGTAATTGCGGAAATTGCAGAAATGGTGGAAATGGAAATTGCGGAAATGGAAATTGAGGAAATTGCGGAAATGGAAATTGCGGAAATTGCGGAAATTGCGGAAATTGCGGAAATTGCTCTTCACTTATAGCTATCTATTTTCAGGTAGATTGTTTTATTTTACTCAGTCAGCCATATCACTACTCATTTTTTTTCATGAAAAAGGTCATAGCTGGGTAATCTATTTTCAGGCAAATTGTGTTTATTGTATTTTATTTTCAGCCATAACAATTTATTTTCTGTTAACCAACTTGCTGGCTGGCAGGCAGGCAGACAGCTACTCATAGACAGGCAGACAGACAGACAGCTACTCATGGAGAATTGGACAGGCAGGCAGTCAGACAGCTACTCATAGACAGGCAGACAGACAGCTACTCATGGAGAATTGGACAGGCAGGCAGACAGCT
>NC_137863.1:335000-355000 GCF_963924005.1 Protomyctophum bolini | reverse complement strand
AGATAGGGTTAGAGAGAGGAGAGGAGAGGAGAGGAGAGGAGAGGAGAGGAGAGGAGAGGATACATAGGGTTTAATACAGTTAGATGGACCTCCTGTTACACACTTCAGCAGACAGTGTTACACACTTCAGTACCATGGATAGCTCCCACACATTGTTACACACTTCAGCACCATGGATAGCTCCTACACTGTTACACACTTCAGCACCATGGATAGCTCCTACACAATGTTACATACTTCAGCACCATGGATAGCTCCTACACTGTTACACACTTCAGCACCATGGATAGCTCCTACACTGTTACACACTTCAGCACCATGGATAGCTCCTACACAGTGTTACACACTTCAGCACCATGGATAGCTCCCACACAGTGTCACACACTTCAGCACCATGGATAGCTCCTACACAGTGCTACACACTTCAGCACCATGGATAGCTCCTACACAGTGTTACACACTTCAGCACCATGGATAGCTCCCACACAGTGTTACACACTTCAGCACAATGGATAGCTCCTACACAGTTACTTCAGCACCGTGGATAGCTCCTACACAGTTACTTCAGCACCATGGATAGCTCCTACACAGTTACTTCAGCACCATGGATAGCTCCTACACAGTTACTTCAGCACCATGGATAGATCCTACAGTGTTACACACTTCAGCACCATGGATAGCTCCTACACAGTTACTTCAGCACCATGGATAGCTCCCACAGTGTTACACACTTCAGCACCATGAATAGCTCCTACACTGTTTTTTTTAGGTTTATTTATTTAGCATATAGTACAAAAAATAGACAATAACATATCAAAGAAACAAAAATACAATGCAAGGAAAGGAAGAAGCCAGAAGGCTTATATGGAATCCTGTCCTCTCTCTCTCTCTCTCTCTCTCTCTCTCTGTGTAATGTAAAGTGGATGTCTCTCACCCTCCTCCTCTCTCGCTCTGTGTCTCTCTCTCTCTCTCTGTAATGTAAAGTGGATGTCTCTCACCCTCCTCCTCCCTCCCTCTCTCTCTCTCTCTCTCTCTCTCTCTCTCTCTCTCTCTCTCTCTCTCTCTCTCTCTGTGTAATGTAAAGTGAATGTCTCTCACCCTCCTCCTCAGCAGAGTACACCTCTCTCCACAGCAGTCTGTGTTTCAGGTCATCTTTAGGAGCGTAGAGGTACGTGTTGAGACCCCAGGCCTGCATCCTGGTAGAGAGACATTCACAATGCATTAGAGAGAGAGACACGTTCCACACTGCCCGGGCTCTGGACAGGGGCCCCTGACCCTAGCTCTGGTCAGGGCCCCTGACCCTAGCTCTGGTCAGGGCCCCTGACCAGGGCTAGGGTCAGGGCCCTGTCCAACCGCCCTAAAGACGACCATTCCTGCATCGAGTGATCTTGGTACATAGAAAAGGATCAATTAAAGATTCTGACTCATGTTTGTTTTGATTGTGTAAACGTATGTTTTCTCATGCCAATAAAGCCCTTTGAATTGAATTGTGTGATCTATTTATAATGCATGAGGTCACTTCATGTAATCCAGACGGTGGAGCTCTCTCTCTCTCTCTCTCTCTCTCTCTCTCTCTCTCTCTCTCTAATAATGTAATGCATTGTGAATGTCTCTCTACCAGGATGCAGGCCTGGGGTCTCTCTCTCTCTCTAATGATGTAATGCATTGTGAATGTCTCTCTACCAGGATGCAGGCCTGGGGTCTCTCTCTCTAATGCATTGTGAATGTCTCTCTACCAGGATGCAGGCCTGGGGTCTCTCTCTCTCTAATGCATTGTGAATGTCTCTCTACCAGGATGCAGGCCTGGGGTCTCTCTCTCTCTTTCTAATAATGTAATGCATTGTTAATGTCTCTCTACCAGGATGCAGGCCTGGGGTCTCTCTCTCTCTCTCTCTAATGTAATGCATTGTGAATGTCTCTCTACCAGGATGCAGGCCTGGGGTCTCTCTCTCTAATGCATTGTGAATGTCTCTCTACCAGGATGCAGGCCTGGTAGAGAGACATTCGCAGTGTGGAACGTGTATGTCGAATTAGAAGTCGGTGGGGTGAATTACAGACATGATTACAGACGTTCACACACACACACACACACACACACACACACACGCACACGCACACGCACACGCACACACAGCATTTATAGTTAAATTTCCTACACAGATGGTGTGTGTGTGTGTGTGTGTGTGTGTGTGTGTGTGTGTCGCCCCCACAAAGGCTGCTACACACACACACACACACACACAGACACACACACACACACACACACACACACACACACTCCTCAGCCAAATGTATCCAAGCCAGTCTGAATGGAGGCCATGTTGTCACGTGCTGTTGTCACATGTTGTCACATGTTGTCACGTGTTGTCACATGTTGTCACATGTTGTCACATGTTGTCACGTGTTGTCACATGTTGTCACATGTTGTCACATGTCATGTTGTTAAGGGAGAAAGTGCTAAATGAGAGTCTCTATTTTTACTCTCTCTCACTCTGAAAAGAAACGGAATGTTGCACACACACACACACACACACACACACACACACACACACACACACACCAGCCCACGCACGCACGCACCCACGCTGGTACTGTATATGGTTTAGTTCAGATTATGGTACAGT
Source organism: Protomyctophum bolini (assembly GCF_963924005.1). Lineage (NCBI taxonomy): Eukaryota > Metazoa > Chordata > Actinopteri > Myctophiformes > Myctophidae > Protomyctophum > Protomyctophum bolini. The sequence continues at coordinate 352,376 of NC_137863.1, read as the reverse complement.
GATTTGTTTGTAATGTGTGACTGTATAACTTACCATTGGAAGAGAACTCTCCGTTGGTTTGTAGACCAAGGCCTCCCATAGAAACCTGGAGGGTGTGCACGCACACACGCACGCACACACGCACACACGCACGCGCACACACACACACACACACACACACACACACACACACACACACACACACACACACACACACACACACACACACACACACACACACAAGAGACTAGATTAAAGCAAGAAAAGTGTGATTCTTACGTCCACGCCAAAAATAGCAAATCTGCAGCTCTGCTATTTTTGGTGCACATGTGTGACAATTTAGCAAAGGTTGGCTGTACGAGAGAGGAGGAACACTCCAGTAGCTAAATAGTCACTGATGGTTCAACAGATAGATATTATAATTTATAAATACCCACTAGACTCCAGATCAGCTGAACCCCAACGCACTATAGGGAGACTCCAGATCAGCTGAACCCCAACGCACTATAGGGAGACTCCAGATCAGTTGAAAAAATAGCAAAAAATTGCCGATCTACAAGCTCAAAATGTGCAATGTTTGAATTGAAATCCTGAATAATATTGTGTTTTGCTATTTTTAGGAATCCTGAAAAGTATAATTTTGATTGAATTTTAAATGCATTTAGTTATACTTAAATACAAATACATTGGACATATATATATATTTTTTAATACTAGTCATTAAGCTACTAATTTAAAAGTGGGTCATGTTTGGAGTAACAGCTGGAACCAATACCAAATATATACATACTGTGACGGCCCGAAATGGTCCCCGAGCCGTCTGTTCGTGACACCTGTCAGATCACCCCTGGGAAACGCCTATTCTAAAATGCCTCGTTGTTTGCGCCGGTGCGGAGCCTGACAGAGAGACAGTGTGTGTGTGTGTGTGTGTGTGTGTGTGTGTGTGTGTGTGTGTGTGTGTGTGTGTGTGTGTGTGAGAGAGAGAGAGAGAGAGAGAGAGAGAGAGACTGAACTGAACGAGGAAGTGTCGTTTTGCTCCGTAACGTGGCGTAGCCTCGGGCGTTGATCGAACCTGCTGCAGAGCTACAAACAAACAACCGTTCCAACGGACGACAATATTTAACGGACAACTATAAACTACAATGATCCCCGCATCGATCTTGACCTGCCCCTGTCACCTAGCTGTCACCCATCACACACGGAGCAGTGGTATTTCCCCCCTTAATTATTTCAAGCCTGTTTTGTTTGTTGTTTTGGAGACTATTAAAGAGCCGCTCTGCTCGGACAGACGGACTAGCCTATGGGCTATACTTTCATTTACTAACATCCACGTTGCGTCTGCGCTGCGTGGATCCGGAACAATATCAACAGTTATTTATTTATTTATTTATGAACTGCGCACTATAAACTGCAAACGGTTGACATATAAATCATGGTTTGAGAGTGAAGGTTACGTGTGTAACCCCAGTCCTTGTGTTTGAGCTACATTTTTTTTGTTGCTTTTTGGTTTATTTACAAACATTTCAGACTGGTGCTTTTTTTTGTGAACTGTGATGAACCGAAGTATTGCTGTTGATTGAAAGCTCAATATAATTCTTGAGAGTTGACAAAGTGTTGGTGGTGTTTTATTCTTGGGTCCTGTGTTGGTTCCGGTTGACCCAGATGAGGAAGAACTCATAATAAAGGAGAAATAACATTCTCTGCAGGCTAGAATCTAGATCTATACCTGGCACCCCTAAGACAATTAACCATTTAACTGTGGAAACCGTTACAGTAGGCATAGGTATAATGCATACATATGATAGTATAATGATATTTAATACATGCATATGATAGTATAATTTTATATAATACATACATATGATAGTATAATGCAATTACAATGTATTTATTGTAATTGCATTTCTTATATATCAGACGCTCTTAATCCACTACATAAAATGCAATTTCTAGTGCTGTCTATACGTAACATGCTGTAAGGCTTAGAGAACATTGTTGTGTTGTAACCCCAACATTGTGCTGTCTCTACGTAACATGCTGTAAGGCTTAGAGAACATTGTTGTGTTGTAACCCCAACATTGTGCTGTCTCTACGTAACATGCTGTAAGGCTTAGAGAACATTGTTGTGTTGTAACCCCAACATTGTGCTGTCTCTACGTAACATGCTGTAAGGCTTAGAGAACATTGTTCGTTGTGTTGAAACCCCAACATTGTGAATGAGGGTGTTTTGTAAGGGACGTTTCTATTGGCTCGTAATAGGCTGATAGTGTTTCATGCTCCATCTGTGGTATTTTGGAATGTTCTGTAAGTTGTAAATATAAAAATAGCTCTCGCCGGTTTAAGAGCTTTATGAAATAAATAAGAAAGTAATTAACTCTATACGATCACATGATTGTACTTTGCCTCAGGAGAGGAAAATTATTTCCATGCTGCAGATTTGTGTATACTGCATGTGTATTGTATGTGTACTGTATGCTTCTGCTGCTAGACTAGTGAGTTTGTAGTTCTGACTGCAATGGGAAGTTCATTCCATATAGTTTAGATTGGGAGTGAGTCTGTAGTTCTGACTGCAATGGGAAGTTCATTCCATAGTTTAGATTGGGAGTGAGTCTGTAGTTCTGACTGCAATGGGAAGTTCATTCCATATAGTTTAGATTGGGAGTGAGTCTGTAGTTCTGACTGCAATGGGACCATTGAGAGCTTTATAGACAAGTAAAATAATTTTAAAAGAAATCCTAAAAACAACCGGAAGCCAGTGCAGTGATGCCAAAACTGGAGTGATATGTTCTCTCATCTTAGTTCTAGTTAAAACTCTGGCTGCTGCATTTTGGACAAATTGTAATCTGTCAGTTGTTTTCTTAACCTAACCTAACCTAACCCACATGATAGTATAATGTATATAAATACATGATAGCATAATGGTATATAAATACATGATAGTATAATGTATATAAATACATGATAGCATAATGGTATATAGGTCAAGCATATAATTATATTCATGCAGGAACAACTTGGGGGGGGGGGGCATCACATGACCATAATCTCTAGGGGGGGGGCATCACATGATCATAATCTATTTTTTCACAACAATAAATAAACAATGTGACATGCTTTATATCAGAGCACGGACCCCCATCTGACCACGCCCCCATGTTGTATTGATTGAATGATCATTAGATCAGACTACAGACTGATCTGTCTGTCTGTGGCTCATTGTGACCTGCAGACTACAGACTGTCTGTCTGTCTGTCTGTCTGTCTGTCTGTCTGTCTGTGGTTCATTGTGACCTGCAGACTACACTCTCACTAGCCTTATAGATTTAGACTCGAGTCTAGAGTGTGTCTCAATATAGGCTAGTAGACTCTCAACAGAGACCTGTCACGTGTATTAAGGGTCCATTTGGTTCCGTTTAGTACTGAGGCTATATATATACCCCTCAGTACAGACCTGTATAAGGGTCCATTTGGTTCCGTGTTTACAGTACAGACTGAGGCTAAACCCTGTAGCCTATAAGGGTCCATTTGGTTAATAGTACAGGCTGTCTTACCTTCCACCACGCCGCACAGGAAGCGCTGTCTCTCCTCCATGCTGTCCTGCATCCACGCTCAGAGACAACGAGGCGACGCGCCGCTATGCCCGCCGTGGAGGCTCAGTTCCTGGGCGAGACGGGATGCTTCATGCCGCCGCCTCTCTCTCTCTGTGTGTGTGTGTGTGTGTGTGTGTGTGTGTGTGTGTGTGTGTGTGTGTGTGTGTGTGTGTGTGTGTGTGGTCGCGTTGTGAAGCTCTATAGTTAGTATAGTAGACTGCCTGAGAAGCAGCACATGGGCGCCACTTGGTGGAATTGTTGGGCAGTGCAGGTACATACATGATCAGCTTGGATTGAATGGGTTTTGATTGATTGGACATTTTATTTCACACTACAGTATGTAGAATGGATACATTTCATTATATTTCACAGTGTGTAGAATGGATACATTTCATTATATTTCACAGTGTGTAGAATGGATACATTTCATTATATTTCACAGTATGTAGAATGGATACATTTCATTATATTTCACAGTATGTAGAATGGGTGCATTTCATTATATTTCACAGTATGTAGAATGGGTGCATTTCATTATATTTCACAGTATGTAGAATGGGTGCATTTCATTATATTTCACAGTATGCAGAATGGGTGCATTTCATTATATTTCACAGTATGTAGAATGGGTACATTTCATTATATTTCACATTATGTAGAATGGGTACATTTCATTATATTTCACAGTATGTAGAATGGGTACATTTCATTATATTTCACAGTATGCAGAATGGGTATATTTCACAGTATGTAGAATGGGTACATTTCATTATATTTGACAGTATGTAGAATGGGTACATTTCATTATATTTCACAGTATGTAGAATGGGTACATTTCATTATATTTCACAGTATGTAGAATGGGTGCGTTTCATTATATTTCACAGTATGCAGAATGGGTGCATTTCATTATATTTCACAGTATGTAGAATGGGTACATTTCATTATATTTCACAGTATGCAGAATGGGTATATTTGACAGTATGTAGAATGGGTACATTTCATTATATTTGACAGTATGTAGAATGGGTACATTTCATTATATTTCACAGTATGTAGAATGGGTACATTTCATTATATTTCACAGTATGTAGAATGGGTACATTTCATTATATTTCACAGTATGTAGAATGGGTACATTTCATTATATTTCACAGTATGTAGAATGGGTACATTTCATTATATTTCACAGTATGTAGAATGGTTACATTTCATTATATTTCACAGTATGTAGAATGGGTACATTTCATTATATTTCACAGTATGTAGAATGGATACATTTCATTATATTTCACAGTATGTAGAATGGGTACATTTCATTATATTTCACAGTATGTAGAATGGGTACATTTCATTATATTTCACAGTGTGTAGAATGGGTACATTTCATTATATTTCACAGTACTGTATGTAGAATGGGTACATTTCATTATTTCACAGTACTGTATGTAGAATGGGTACATTTCATTATATTTCACAGTATGTAGAATGGGTGCATTTCATTATATTTCACAGTATGTAGAATGGGTACATTTCATTATTTCACAGTATGTAGAATGGGTGCATTTCATTATATTTCACAGTATGTAGAATGGGTACATTTCATTATATTTCACAGTATGTAGAATGGGTACATTTAATTATATTTCACAATATGTAGAATGGGTACATTTCATTATATTTCACAGTATGTAGAATGGGTACATTTCATTATATTTCACAGTATGTAGAATGGGTACATTTCATTATTTCACAGTATGTAGAATGGGTGCATTTCATTATATTTCACAGCATGTAGAATGGGTACATTTCATTATATTTCACAATATGTAGAATGGGTACATTTCATTATATTTCACAGTATGTAGAATGGGTGCATTTCATTATATTTCACAGTATGTAGAATGGGTACATTTCATTATATTTCACAGTATGTAGAATGGGTGCATTTCATTATATTTCACAGTATGTAGAATGGGTACATGTCATTATTTCACAGTATGTAGAATGGGTACATTTCATTATTTCACAGTATGTAGAATGGGTACATTTCATTATATTTCACAGTATGTAGAATGGGTGCATTTCATTATATTTCACAGTGTGTAGAATGGGTACATTTCATTATATTTCACAGTACTGTATGTAGAATGGGTACATTTCATTATTTCACAGTATGTAGAATGGGTACATTTAATTATATTTCACAGTATGTAGAATGGGTACATTTCATTATATTTCACAGTATGTAGAATGGGTACATTTCATTATTTCACAGTATGTAGAATGGGTACATGTCATTATTTCACAGTATGTAGAATGGGTACATTTCATTATATTTCACAGTATGTAGAATGGGTGCATTTCATTATATTTCACAGTATGTAGAATGGGTACATTTCATTATATTTCACAGTATGTAGAATGGGTGCGTTTCATTATATTTCACAGTATGTAGAATGGGTACATTTCATTATTTCACAGTATGTAGAATGGGTACATTTCATTATTTCACAGTATGTAGCATGGGTACATTTCATTATTTCACAGTATGTAGAATGGGTACATTTCATTATTTCACAGTATGTAGAATGGATACATTTCATGGTGGTTTATCCTCTCCTATACACATTTAATGTTTGTCTTTAGTGTGGTTTATCCTCTCCTATACACATTTAATGTTTGTCTTTAGTGTGGTTTATCCGGTGCTATGTATGGGTATGCCGTGCATGGTATTGATTTCTAGAGTGTGCGAGTTTGTAGAATCAGCGTCAGGTCTAAATTTCTAAATGGATTAAAAGTTGTAAACCTCTTGGAGTCAAGTCACATATCACATGTGGTGCTTCCTAATCTGTTGCCTTTAGCCAGGGAAGATATAGCTGCTAATCCTCTGGGGAGAGAGACAGAGACAGAGAGAGACAGAGACAGAGAGAGAGACAGACAGACAGACAGACAGAGGGGAGGACAGAAGTGGGTCTACACTGACAATAGGATAATCAACCTCTCTGGCTTGCGGATTGTGTTTTTTCTTGATTCAAGAGAACCAGGTAAGATAATATACTGAAATAAAACCGTATATTTAACATACCATATACTTAAAGGGATATTTCACCGCTGTTAGAAACTGTCACTCAATGTTAACAGTATTTGTAATATAGATAACAGCAGCATAATTTGAAATGTGCACCAGAAAAACAATGAAGTCTGTGTGTTTGACTGGATTGATGAATTGTATTCCTATAGTTCCTACAATGCCCATAATGCTTTGCTGCACCACCCCTCCTTTTGGAGAGGGGGGAGACGCTGTGTGGAGGTGTGTCTTGTAGTCCAGGAAGGAAGTGAGACCACATCAGGAGCGTAGCTGACCATTTGGTTGAACCTCACGGCCGCTCCTTATTAACCGCAGAGAAAGTTGTTATTATGAGGGTCGGCACGGCACTTTTTGGCACATTTTGTTGCCCCCTTATAAGCGTGTTGCCCTACGTGCAGTGCGTATTGTTGCCCCCCTTAATTAACCCATTCTGACCTGAGATCAGATTCATGCGAGGTTTCCACTGGACACACACTGGTCTGATTAACCCATTCTGACCTGAGATCAGATTCTAAAAATGTCAGTCGTTGTTCGATTTTTCAAAAAATAGCAGACCTACAAGCTCGTAGCGCGAGTGGTGAACATGTTGGTGGTGAACATGTTGGCCATGATGTTGGCCATGAATAACATTTCAACGACAATATTTTCTCCCCAGCATGTCCAATGAACGGTCGAGGGCCTCCTCTGTCACCTCTGTGGCCTCGGTCGCCTCTGTGGCCTCGGTCGCCTCTGTGGCCTCTGTCACTAGTGCAGCTGATGGTTCTACAGCCTCTGCAGATGGGTAAGAATACATCCTACTGTGTGTGTGTGGTTTTAATTTACGTAACTGGAGAAGGGCAGTGCACGGCCTCGAGTCCACGGTTCTCCAGAACCACCAGAAAAGGCTCCTCTGGTCGGGCTCTGCCAGTGGGCCTAATGAGGTCACGTCCCCTCACCTGTGTAATTTCCAGCCTCTGCCTCAGCCAATTGATTGCCACGGCAACCCCACACCTGACAATTGATTACTTAACCTTTTCACAGTCAGTTTGCACTCTTCAGACACAGCCAGATACAGAGATCTCCATGTGGGACACAGACAGACAGACAGACAGACAGACAGACAGACAGACAGACAGACAGACAGACAGACAGACAGACAGACAGACAGACAGACAGACAGACAGACAGACAGACAGACAGACAGATACAGAGATCTCCATGTGGGACACAGACTGACAGACAGACAGACAGATACAGAGATCTCCATGTGGGACACAGACTGACAGACAGACAGATACAGAGATCTCCATGTGGGACACAGACAGAATGACCTACTGAGGAGAGAGAGAGGGGTGAGAGACACAGGACAGAATTGGACAAATATGACAGCTCTAGTTGTTCTGTTATTGTCCATCTACAGTTATAGGTGTTCTGTTATTGCTATAATCTACAGTTATTGGTTGTTCTGTTATTGTCCATCTACAGTTATAGGTGTTCTGTTATTGGTTGTTCTGTTATTGTCCATCTACAGTTATAGGTGTTCTGTTATTGCTATAATCTACAGTTATTGGTTGTTCTGTTATTGTCCATCTACAGTTATAGGTGTTCTGTTATTGCTATAATCTACAGTTATTGGTTGTTCTGTTATTGTCCATCTACAGTTATAGGTGTTCTGTTATTGCTATAATCTACAGTCATTGGTTGTTCTGTTATTGTCCATCTACAGTTCTAGGTGTTCTGTTGTTGGTTGTTCTGTTATTGTCCATCTACAGTTCTAGTTGTTCTGTTATTGGTTGTTCTGTTATTGTCCATCTACAGTTCTAGGTGTTCTGTTATTGGTTGTTCTGTTATTGTCTATAATCTACAGAGCCCAGAGGCCGAAGAAATCATCCAAGAAGGGAAAGAAAGACGCAGAGAAAATGACCAAAGTTTACAACTCTGTCCTGAACAGTGTGTTTGGAGCTGTAAGTACTATTAATACTACTAATACTACTACTACTAATCCTGAACAGTGTGTTTGTAGCTGTAAGTACACTATATACTATATATTGCTGTTCTAATACTAATAACTAAACTTTGTGCTTGCGTGCGTGCGTGCGTGCGTGCGTCTACGCTAGTCATTTGAACACCTTTTGTTTTGTCTCTCTGTAGGACAGAGAACTGACAGTAAAGTATTATATCATAATTATCATATTGTTGTATTGTCTCTCTGTAGGACAGAGAACTGACAGTAAAGTATTATATCATAATTATCATATTGTTGTATTGTCTCTCTGTAGGAAAGAGAACTGACAGTAAAGTATTATTATATCATAATTATCATATTGTTGTGTTGTCTCTCTGTAGGAAAGAGAACTGACAGTAAAGTATTATATCATAATTATCATATTGTTGTTTTGTCTCTCTGTAGGACAGAGAACTGACAGTAAAGTATTATATTATCATAATTATCATATTGTTGTTTTGTCTCTCTGTAGGACAGAGAACTGACAGTAAAGTATTACGAGTAAGACGCGCGAACGCGGGAAGCGAACGCAGATCGTAAATTGCAATAACAATTAGAATAAATTACGAATTAGTGTCACTCAGCTCCATATATGGGCACAAAAGGGGCCAGGTCCACAACAAACAAATCACTGGCCCCTTTTGTGCCCATATATGGAGCTGAGTGGACCTGGCCCCTTTTGTGCCCATATATGGAGCTGAGTGATTGCTGATGCAACACACTCCATATTTGGATAGCGGGACAGACACACGGACAGACAGACAGACAGACAGACAGACAGACAGACAGACACAGACACACACAGACATGATCTGCTAGGTCTCATAGTAAGTGCTCACTGCATTCGCAATAATATCATAATTATCATATTGTTGTTTTGTCTCTCTGTAGGACAGAGAACTGTCAGTAAAGTATTATATCATAATTATCATATTGTTGTATTGTCTCTCTGTAGGACAGAGAACTGACAGTAAAGTATTATAATATCATAATGATCATATTGTTGTATTGTCTCTCTGTAGGACAGAGAACTGACAGTAAAGTATTATATCATAATTATCATATTGTTGTATTGTCTCTCTGTAGGAAAGATAACTGACAGTAAAGTATTATATCATAATTATCATATTGTTGTATTGTCTCTCTGTAGGAAAGAGAACTGACAGTAAAGTATTATATCATAATTATCATATTGTTGTATTGTCTCTCTGTAGGACAGAGAACTGACAGTAAAGTATTATAATATCATAATGATCATATTGTTGTATTGTCTCTCTGTAGGACAGAGAACTGACAGTAAAGTATTATATCATAATTATCATATTGTTGTATTGTCTCTCTGTAGGACAGAGAACTGACAGTAAAGTATTATAATATCATAATGATCATATTGTTGTATTGTCTCTCTGTAGGACAGAGAACTGACAGTAAAGTATTATAATATCATAATGATCATATTGTTGTATTGTCTCTCTGTAGGACAGAGAACTGACAGTAAAGTATTATATCATAATTATCATATTGTTGTATTGTCTCTCTGTAGGAAAGAGAACTGGCTCAAGCTGAATTAGACGGTGAGTGTTGTCATGTTCAATATTTAAAGTCATCACAGAACTGTTTACTTAAATGTATTAACTGTTTGTCACAGAGCTGTTGTTAGACCTGTTGTTAGAATCACCTGTTTAAACGTGTGGTGTGATGGTGTGATGTGATGTGATGATGTGATGATGATGATGTCATGTGATGGTGTGATGTCATGTGATGGTGTTATGTGATGGTGTGATGTCATGTGATGATATAAATAGAATAGAATAAATAAATAATAAATTACGAATTAGTGTCACTCAGCTCCATATATGGGCACAAAAGGGGCCACCTTGTGGTTATCATCGATCCACCGCCGCCCCCATGTAGACCTGACGAAGATCTGTGAAGATCGAAACGTTGTCGATTCAATAAAGTTATTCTTTACCAAAAGAACGGTGTGCGGGCCCTACCTCCTTCCATAATTGCCTTATTGGCCCTGGTGTGATGTGATGTCATGTGATGTCATGTGATGTTGTGATGTCATGTCTCTGTCACAGAGCTGGCCGAGGCCTTCAAGGAGTTCTCCGTGGACGCGTACCTGAACTACAAAGACGTGGCCGAGTGTATGAGGACCATGGGATACATGCCCACGGAGATGGAGCTGCTGGAGATAGTTCAGCAGATCAAGATGAGGAGTGAGTTTAACCTGTTTATATTAAACTAACAACAACATGAGGACCATGGGATACATGCCCACGGAGATGGAGCTGCTGGAGATAGTTCAGCAGATCAAGATGAGGAGTGAGTTTAACCTGTTTATATTAAACTAACAACAACATGAGGACCATGGGATACATGCCCACGGAGATGGAGCTGCTGGAGATAGTTCAGCAGATCAAGATGAGGAGTGAGTTAACCTGTTGATATTAAACTAACAACAACATAAGTGAGTCTATAGATATGTTATTATATAACTAACATGAGGAGTGAGTTTATGGATCTTTTATTATATAACTAACAACATAAGGAGTGAGTTTATAGATCTGTTATGATATAGTGAGTTAATAGGGTTCTCTAAATGAACTGAGAAACATGAGGTACAATGTCTGTATGCACAGACAGTGGCAGGCTGCCCGCACACATTCGTCCACCAGAGGTTGCTGTCGTGTATGTGTATACTACTATGTCACTCTGTCTGCAAGCAGTTCTTTTTTTTAATGATTACTTTCACCCGCATTAAGACTTTTTCAAGATTATAAGACTTATAATACCACCCCCTTTTTTTAGGATATTTCCACTGGGGGAAAAACGTAGTCTTAGTGTATATTCAGGCCAGTAGGGTATTGTCTTGTGTTGCTGTCTCTGCAACTGAACACTCCTGATTGGTTGGTGTCTCTGTAACTGAACACTCCTGATTGGTTGGTGTCTCTGTAACTGAACACTCCTGATTGGTTGGTGTCTCTGTAACTGAACACTCCTGCATGCTGTGATTGGTCGGTGTCCACAGTGGGCGGCCTGATGGACCTTGATGACTGGATTGAGCTGATGGGACCGAGGATGATGGGAGAGACGGCTGGGATGATGGGGTTAAAGGAGCTGGAGTCAGCCTTCCAACAGGTTAGACCTTTAACCTTTAACCTTTAACCTGACCCTAACCCTGGGATGATGGGGTTAAAGGAGCTGGAGTCAGCCTTCCAACAGGTTAGACCTTTAACCTTTAACCTTTAACCTGACCCTAACCCTGGGATGATGGGGTTAAAGGAGCTGGAGTCAGCCTTCCAACAGGTTAGACCTTTAACCTTTAAACTTTAACCTGACCCTAACCCTGGGATGATGGGGTTGAAGGAGCTGGAGTCAGCCTTCCAACAGGTTAGACCTTTAACCTTTAACCTTTAACCTGACCCTAACCCTGGGATGATGGGGCTGAAGGAGCTGGAGTCAGCCTTCTCTCTCTCTCTCTCTCTCTCTCTCTCCAGTTTGACACAGACGGAGATGGGAGGATCTCCATGGACGAGATGAAGGAAGCGGTGCGTTCTCTTCTGGGCGAGAAGCTGAAGAAAGGCGAGCTGGAGGAGACCATGAAGGAGCTGGACATCAACGCAGACGGAGACATCGACTTCGAGGGTGAGGAACGGATACTATGGTCCTCTATTAGCCTAGAGCGCCCCCTAGAGATAGTAATATCACAGCAGATACTATATATAGCCTTGTACTGGATATCTTAAACTAAGTGTTTGCTGTTGATTACAGCAAAGCTTTCATCCCATCCTCGTCGCCATATATGTCGTAGATTAAATTATCTTCCAAAGATGAAGGAATGACAAAGTTCTTCAGGGTGAAGTATTGAGGATGTATTGAGAAGATTCAGCAGAGAAACAACATACAGAGAGTGAGGAACAGGAACAGGCCTCCTCCTTGCCTGTTCCAGCAGCCCCTCCGGACACAAGCCTCCTCAACCCTATTCTCAGACAGTCCTTATAGTCTTGTTCTAACAGAGATGCCACACTGAATGTCCATATAAGGATCTGCGCTAAACATAAGGGCGACACACAAATAAGTATACCTTTGCTGACAGCGTGGAGGAGTCAAGTCAGTTAGATTGACAGCTGCATGAATTAGACTGAGCACATTATTGGTGAGCAAAGAGACTTAATGGAAGGAAGATAAATACACAATAATGCATATATCTGGCACTGTATAGTTGGCATTCTAAAATTCCCATTACAGCCTAGAGCGCCCCCTAGAGATAGTAATATCACAGCACCTCTATAGAGCGTCGCCAGAGATAGATTATGCATAATGTGTGTGTGTGGAATGAGATGCGTTTCTAGAGTTTCATTTAGACCGGTGTATTATAATAATAATAATAATAATCTCTATATTATAATAGAGGTGGTTACCCAACTTCTTAGCCTGTGATTGAAAAGAATATATATATAAATGCCAGTAATTTCTTGTTATATTTCAGTTATTTGTCATAATTATAAGCCTAAAAGGCAATTCAATCTGTGTGACAAGAATTAATCGTCAACTGAAATTAAAGTGTTAACGTGAAAGCTCTACTCATAATAAATGATATCCTCCTGTTGTCTTCTTTAACGTGATAAAGTGTTAACGTGAAAGCTCTACTCATAATATATCCTCCTGTTGTCTTCTTTAACGTGATAAAGTGTTAACGTGAAAGCTCTACTCATAATATATCCTCCTGTTGTCTTCTTTAACGTGATAAAGTGTTAACGTGAAAGCTCTACTCATAATATATCCTCCTGTTGTCTTCTTTAACGTGATAAAGTGTTAACGTGAAAGCTCTACTCATAATATATCCTCCTGTTGTCTTCTTTAACGTGATAAAGTGTTAACGTGAAAGCTCTACTCATAATATATCCTCCTGTTGTCTTCTTTAACGTGATAAAGTGTTAACGTGAAAGCTCTACTCATAATATATCCTCCTGTTGTCTTCTTTAACGTGATAAAGTGTTAACGTGAAAGCTCTACTCACAATATATCCTCCTGTTGTCTTCTTTAACGTGATAAAGTGTTAACGTGAAAGCTCTACTCATAATATATCCTCCTGTTGTCTTCTTTAACGTGATAAAGTGTTAACGTGAAAGCTCTACTCACAATATATCCCCCTGTTGTCGTCTTTTCAGAGTTCATGATGATGCTGTCCATCCGTTAGAGGCCCATCTACTGTACTCTTACTGTACCCTTACTGTACCCTTACCGTACCATTACCGTGATGACGCCTTGGAGCAGAGGTTGGAAATCAGCGTGGAACGACAGGCTGAGATGCAAGGGGGACTTTATTGCGGGCAAATTTGGACACTGAAGATGAGAGAAAATAAAACTTTTTCTCTCGCTAATAATCTGGAAACTCGGCGTAAAGGTGGAAGGACAGCGGAAAGAAAAAGCACGTATACGATTTTTTCTATGACGTAAAGAGAAGTTTGTGGCGGCGCGACTCATGTTGCTGCGGCTCGTGCACTCGGCACATCGAAATTTAGTTTTTCTGCTGTTCACAGTTGTAAAAATGACAAATAAACCTATCTATCTATCTATCTATGATGCTGTCCATCCGTTAGAGGCCCATCTACTGTACACATCACTAATAATAACAACAACAATAATAATTATAATAACAACAATAATAATAACAAATCACTGAATGAAATGAGGAATCTTAAGTCTTCCAGAAGTTAACTTTATTCCTAAAAACCTTTCTCTCATAAACGTGTGGCGATTGTTAAAACAAATGGAAATGATAAAAGTATAATCAGAAGAGATTATGTCACCACTCACCAATATCATATAATCAAAACCATGGCGCAGTTATATCAGGTTTTCCGTATCTCTATAGAGACGGTTTCACAGATCTGTCGATAGAAACCCCACACGGTGCAGTCATATCAGGGGAAATAAGGTCACATTTCATCACATTCTTGCCATTTTACACAGCTGGCAATTGTTACATTTTAAGGAAGTGAAGTGGTTTGTCTGTTCAAAGTGCTACAACTCAACACCAGCGTTTGGAACGATCTCTGCAAGTTTAACACTACTGGCAATTGAAACTATATATTATAATATCAAACTATATGTGCACACAATTCAGCAAAATGAATCCCCAACATGTCGGCAATACAGTAACTTGCAGAGAATTAAAGTCACAATGCCAGACAAAATAACAAATGAGAAGAAATAAATAAACAAGCTCTATAGTGGTTATTACGGATGTGGCTTCACATCTGGATTCAGTTCTTGTATCTGGAGTGGTTATTACGGATGTGGCTTCACACTGGATTCAGTTCTTGTATCTGGAGTGGTTATTACGGATGTGGCTTCACATCTGGATTCAGTTCTTGTATCTGGAGTGGTTATTACGGATGTGGCTTCACACTGGATTTAGTTCTTGTATCTGGAGTGGTTATTACGGATGTGGCTTCACATCTGGATTCAGTTCTTGTATCTGGAGTGGTTATTACGGATGTGGCTTCACATCTGGATTCAGTTCTTGTATCTGGAGTGGTTATAGTGGTTATTGCGGATGTGGCTTCAAATCTGGCCACATTGTAACATTGTCAGTGTTTTCTGCACAAAACGGATTTGTTTTTTTTAGAGAGAAAGACACTAGTTGGAGATGTCGAGATGTTTCCCATTGTGAGCACAATACGCTCTGAATCATTTGTGTTCACGCTCAAAGTAAGCAGCGAATCGTACTCCCCATAGCTCCCTGTGCTCCAATAGAAATGCTCCCCTGAGCTCCCTGTCGTCCAATACGAATGCTCCCCTAAGCTCCCTGTTGTCCAATAGGAATGCCTTCGATTAATCGATTGAAAGTTAATTGATCAGCTACCATTATGTCATCTCAAACGGCTAACCTTTAGTTCCTCTTGAGTCACGTGTTAGCTCGACTACCATCACAGGAGCTCCAAACAACATGGAAGAAACTGCAAAATAAAAGCTTACTCTAACGGCGTCTGTATCATGTGAAGAAGGAGCTTAACCCATTCTGACCTGAGATCATATTCATACGAGGTTTCCACTGATTTACACTGGTCTGATTAACCCATTCTGACCTGAGATCAGATTTTAAAAATGTCAGTCGTTCTTCGATTTTTCAAAAATAGCAAAACCTATAAGCTCGTATCGCGCCACTCGGTGGCGCGCTACGAGCTTGTAGATCTGCTATTTTTCAATAGCTAAAGCATAACATGATGCTAACACCGAAATGGGTTCCCGTTCAGAATGGGTTAATCAATCAATTAAGCTAGGAAGAAATATCACAGAAAATTAAAGATGTTTTACTACATTTTCATCACCTGGTGAATTCACTCTCAGAGATGCAGTCCTGTACCTATAGCCTGTAGACCTAGACCTAGACTGTAGACCTAGGCTAGACCTAGCTGTAGACCTAGACTAGGTACAGGACTAAAGCAGTCCGCTGCGCACGTGGGTATGTTGAAGCCAAACAGGAAGTGAGTTAGCCTGGCTAATAAGCCAGACCGTATCAGCCGTTGGCAAAAAATAAATTGCCTGCCGGAAGGATTACGGTCTGGAGAGGCTCAATTGTACGCCCATTTCCTACACCAGAGAACTGGGGCCGGCCAATCGGGACACGGTATATGCAATATGGGCGGGCTTTGGTACAGTGACTTTCAATGCTTGAGACCTTTGACTGACAGTAGCTCTGACCAATTGCATCAAAGAGAAAACGTTTGAACCCGCGCCCCCGGGAAACAAGATCCACACACAGCCTCTCCAGACTCAAATACCACACGACACACACAGCCTCTCCAGACTCAAATACCACACGACGACACACAGCCTCTCCAGACTCAAATACCACACGACACACAGCCTCTCCAGACTCAAATACCACACGACACACAGCCTCTCCAGACTCAAATACCACACGACACACAGCCTCTCCAGACTCAAACACCACACGACGACGGTGTGATTTGAGTCTGGTTTATTAGCCAGGCTAGAAGTGAGTCCCTCTACCAGGGGCAGGGGGGGGGGGGGGGGGGGGAGTTGCACCACTCAGTTCACACGGGTGTCAACCTTTTTCACTCAATGTGTTTAATTAAGCGATTGTGTCACAACGTGATGTGTTGTGAGCTAATCTTTTAAAGATAATAATAATAATAATAATAATAAATATAATAACAATAATAAATATATTTTTTCAAACATTTTGCCTAACAATGACGTGCCCAAAACAGAGACACCAAGTTTATACTGTGGTAACCATTCTGGTTTTTGTGTGTTTTTTTTTCTTTTCTTTGTGTAGAATGTATCGTATGTGTAATGTATGTTTTGTGACGCATTGGTCTGCTAATGGTTTGTAATGGTCTGCTAAAGGTGCTAACCAGGCTAGTTCAACTCTGCACTGTAATGTTAAGGTGCTAACCAGGCTAGCTCAATGCTACACTGTAAGGTAGCGTTAAGATGCTAACCAAGCTAGCTCAATGCTACACTGTAAGGTAGCGTTAAGATGCTAACCAGGCTAGCTCAACGCTACACTGTAATGTACGTTAAGGCGCTGCTTTGGACAAAAGCGCCAACTAAAACAACATTAAAAGCGCTCTCACAGCCAGGTGGCGCTACGTTAACGATGTGGGTGAGTCAGACCTTTGACACGACAACGCGTCAACGGCCTAGCGGTCCGGCCACCCAGACTGCAGTCTGCAAACGTGTCGCGGGTTC
>NC_137863.1:322500-330000 GCF_963924005.1 Protomyctophum bolini | reverse complement strand
AATGGTACCAACATCAATACAACCTGTTATCTCTCCTAATGGTACCAACATCAATACAACCTGTAATCTCTCCTAATGGTACCAACATCAATACAACCTGTTATCTCTCCTAATGGTACCAACATCAATACAACCTGTAATCTCTCCTAATGGTACCAACATCAATACAACCTGTTATCTCTCCTAATGGTACCAACATCAATACAACATGTTATCTCTCCTAATGGTACCAACATCAATACAACCTGTTATCTCTCCTAATGGTACCAACATCAATACAACCTGTTATCTCTCCTAATGGTACCAACATCAATACAACCTGTTATCTCTCCTAATGGTACCAACATCAATACAACCTGTTATCTCTCCTAATGGTGCCAACATCAATACAGCCTGTTGTCTCTCCTAATGGTACCAACATCAATACAACCTGTTATCTCTCCTAATGGTACCAACATCAATACAACCTGTAATCTCTCCTAATGGTACCAACATCAATACAGCCTGTTATCTCTCCTAATGGTACCAACATCAATACAGCCTGTAATCTCTCCTAATGGTACCAACATCAATACAACCTGTTATCTCTCCTAATGGTACCAACATCAATACAACCTGTTATCTCTCCTAATGGTACCAACATCAATACAACCTGTTATCTCTCCTAATGGTACCAACATCAATACAACCTGTTATCTCTCCTAATGGTACCAACATCAATACAACCTGTTATCTCTCCTAATGGTACCAACATCAATACAACCTGTTATCTCTCCTAATGGTACCAACATCAATACAACCTGTTATCTCTCCTAATGGTACCAACATCAATACAACCTGTTATCTCTCCTAATGGTACCAACATCAATACAACCTGTAATCTCTCCTAATGGTACCAACATCAATACAACCTGTTATCTCTCCTAATGGTACCAACATCAATACAACCTGTAATCTCTCCTAATGGTACCAACATCAATACAACCTGTAATCTCTCCTAATGGTACCAACATCAATACAACCTGTTATCTCTCCTAATGGTACCAACATCAATACAGCATGTTATCTCTCCTAATGGTACCAACATCAATACAACCTGTTATCTCTCCTAATGGTACCAACATCAATACAACCTGTTATCTCTCCTAATGGTACCAACATCAATACAACTTGTTATCTCTCCTAATGGTACCAACATCAATACAACCTGTTATCTCTCCTAATGGTACCAACATCAATACAACCTGTAATCTCTCCTAATGGTACCAACATCAATACAACCTGTAATCTCTCCTAATGGTACCAACATCAATACAACCTGTAATCTCTCCTAATGGTACCAACATCAATACAACCTGTTATCTCTCCTAATGGTACCAACATCAATACAGCATGTTATCTCTCCTAATGGTACCAACATCAATACAACCTGTTATCTCTCCTAATGGTACCAACATCAATACAACCTGTAATCTCTCCTAATGGTACCAACATCAATACAACCTGTAATCTCTCCTAATGGTACCAACATCAATACAACCTGTTATCTCTCCTAATGGTACCAACATCAATACAACCTGTTATCTCTCCTAATGGTACCAACATCAATACAACCTGTTATCTCTCCTAATGGTACCAACATCAATACAACCTGTTATCTCTCCTAATGGTACCAACATCAATACAACCTGTTATCTCTCCTAATGGTACCAACATCAATACAACCTGTTATCTCTCCTAATGGTACCAACATCAATACAACCTGTAATCTCTCCTAATGGTACCAACATCAATACAACCTGTAATCTCTCCTAATGGTACCAACATCAATACAACCTGTTATCTCTCCTAATGGTACCAACATCAATACAACCTGTAATCTCTCCTAATGGTACCAACATCAATACAACCTGTTATCTCTCCTAATGGTACCAACATCAATACAACCTGTAATCTCTCCTAATGGTACCAACATCAATACAACCTGTTATCTCTCCTAATGGTACCAACATCAATACAACCTGTAATCTCTCCTAATGGTACCAACATCAATACAACCTGTAATCTCTCCTAATGGTACCAACATCAATACAACCTGTTATCTCTCCTAATGGTGACAACATCAATACAGCCTGTTGTCTCTCCTAATGGTGACAACATCAATACAGCCTGTTGTCTCTCCTAATGGTACCAACATCAATACAACCTGTAATCTCCCCTAATGGTGACAACATCAATACAACCTGTTATCTCTCCTAATGGTGACAACATCAATACAGCCTGTTGTCTCTCCTAATGGTACCAACATCAATACAACCTGTAATCTCTCCTAATGGTACCAACATCAATACAACCTGTTATCTCTCCTAATGGTGACAACATCAATACAGCCTGTTGTCTCTCCTAATGGTGCCAACATCAATACAACCTGTTATCTCTCCTAATGGTACCAACATCAATACAACCTGTAATCTCTCCTAATGGTACCAACATCAATACAACCTGTAATATCTCCTAATGGTACCAACATCAATACAACCTGTAATCTCTCCTAATGGTACCAACATCAATACAACCTGTAATCTCTCCTAATGGTACCAACATCAATACAACCTGTTGTCTCTCCTAATGGTACCAACATCAATACAACCTGTAATCTCTCCTAATGGTACCAACATCAATACAACCTGTAATCTCTCCTAATGGTACCAACATCAATACAACCTGTAATCTCTCCTAATGGTACCAACATCAATACAGCCTGTTATCTCTCCTAATGGTACCAACATCAATACAGCCTGTAATCTCTCCTAATGGTACCAACATCAATACAACCTGTAATCTCTCCTAATGGTACCAACATCAATACAACCTGTAATCTCTCCTAATGGTACCAACATCAATACAACCTGTAATCTCTCCTAATGGTACCAACATCAATACAACCTGTAATCTCTCCTAATGGTACCAACATCAATACAACCTGTTATCTCTCCTAATGGTGACAACATCAATACAGCCTGTTGTCTCTCCTAATGGTGACAACATCAATACAGCCTGTTGTCTCTCCTAATGGTACCAACATCAATACAACCTGTAATCTCTCCTAATGGTGACAACATCAATACAACCTGTTATCTCTCCTAATGGTGACAACATCAATACAGCCTGTTGTCTCTCCTAATGGTACCAACATCAATACAACCTGTAATCTCTCCTAATGGTACCAACATCAATACAACCTGTTATCTCTCCTAATGGTGACAACATCAATACAGCCTGTTATCTCTCCTAATGGTGACAACATCAATACAGCCTGTTGTCTCTCCTAATGGTGCCAACATCAATACAACCTGTTATCTCTCCTAATGGTACCAACATCAATACAACCTGTAATCTCTCCTAATGGTACCAACATCAATACAGCCTGTTATCTCTCCTAATGGTACCAACATCAATACAGCCTGTAATCTCTCCTAATGGTACCAACATCAATACAACCTGTAATCTCTCCTAATGGTACCAACATCAATACAACCTGTAATCTCTCCTAATGGTACCAACATCAATACAACCTGTAATCTCTCCTAATGGTACCAACATCAATACAACCTGTAATCTCTCCTAATGGTACCAACATCAATACAACCTGTTATCTCTCCTAATGGTGACAACATCAATACAGCCTGTTGTCTCTCCTAATGGTGACAACATCAATACAGCCTGTTGTCTCTCCTAATGGTACCAACATCAATACAACCTGTAATCTCTCCTAATGGTGACAACATCAATACAGCCTGTTGTCTCTCCTAATGGTGACAACATCAATACAGCCTGTTGTCTCTCCTAATGGTACCAACATCAATACAACCTGTAATCTCTCCTAATGGTACCAACATCAATACAACCTGTTATCTCTCCTAATGGTGACAACATCAATACAGCCTGTTATCTCTCCTAATGGTGACAACATCAATACAGCCTGTTGTCTCTCCTAATGGTGCCAACATCAATACAACCTGTAATCTCTCCTAATGGTACCAACATCAATACAGCCTGTTATCTCTCCTAATGGTACCAACATCAATACAACCTGTTATCTCTCCTAATGGTACCAACATCAATACAACCTGTTATCTCTCCTAATGGTACCAACATCAATACAACCTGTTATCTCTCCTAATGGTGACAACATCAATACAGCCTGTTATCTCTCCTAATGGTACCAACATCAATACAACCTGTAATCTCTCCTAATGGTACCAACATCAATACAACCTGTAATCTCTCCTAATGGTACCAACATCAATACAACCTGTTATCTCTCCTAATGGTACCAACATCAATACAACCTGTTATCTCTCCTAATGGTACCAACATCAATACAACCTGTAATCTCTCCTAATGGTACCAACATCAATACAACCTGTTATCTCTCCTAATGGTACCAACATCAATACAACCTGTAATCTCTCCTAATGGTACCAACATCAATACAACCTGTTATCTCTCCTAATGGTACCAACATCAATACAACCTGTAATCTCTCCTAATGGTACCAACATCAATACAGCATGTTATCTCTCCTAATGGTACCAACATCAATACAACCTGTTATCTCTCCTAATGGTACCAACATCAATACAACCTGTTATCTCTCCTAATGGTGACAACATCAATACAGCCTGTTATCTCTCCTAATGGTACCAACATCAATTGAACATGGAAATGTGGACAAACGTAAGGCATACCTGCTGGTGGAAGCTCCAACAGGGGAGGCAGGTGGAGAGATGGCAGGGGAGACGAGGGAGCTCCTGGTGGCGGGGCCGCCACGTTGCTGCTGCCTCCTCCCCCTCGGGGGCCCCCGGGACCTCCCCCTCGGGGCCCCCCGGGGCCTCCTCCCCCTCCTCCTCCTCCTCCCCGCGGCCCCCCGGGGCCTCCAGAGGGGACCCTCCTCACATGAGCCTTGGCTGGGCTGGGCGTGGTGGCGTTGCTGCCGCTGGAGGTCTTAGGGGAGGAGTTGCCGTCCGTGGAGGTCTTAGTGGGGCTGTGGAGTTACGATAAGGTCTTAGTGGGGCTGTGGAGTTACGATAAGGTCTTAGTGGGGCTGTGGAGTTACGATAAGGTCTTAGTGGGGCTGTGGAGTTACGATAAGGTCTTAGTGGGGCTGTGGAGTTATACGATAAGGTCTTAGTGGGGCTGTGGAGTTATACGATAAGGTCTTAGTGGGGCTGTGGAGTTATACGATAAGGTCTTAGTGGGGCTGTGGAGTTACGATAAGGTCTTAGTGGGGCTGTGGAGTTACGATAAGGTCTTAGTGGGGCTGTGGAGTTATACGATAAGGTCTTAGTGGGGCTGTGGAGTTACGATAAGGTCTTAGTGGGGCTGTGGAGTTACGATAAGGTCTTAGTGGGGCTGTGGAGTTACGATAAGGTCTTAGTGGGGCTGTGGAGTTACGATAAGGTCTTAGTGGGGCTGTGGGGTTACGATAAGGTCTTAGTGGGGCTGTGGAGTTACGATAAGGTCTTAGTGGGGCTGTGGAGTTACGATAAGGTCTTAGTGGGGCTGTGGAGTTATACGATAAGGTCTTAGTGGGGCTGTGGAGTTATACGATAAGGTCTTAGTGGGGCTGTGGAGTTATACGATAAGGTCTTAGTGGGGCTGTGGAGTTACGATAAGGTCTTAGTGGGGCTGTGGAGTTACGATAAGGTCTTAGTGGGGCTGTGGAGTTACGATAAGGTCTTAGTGGGGCTGTGGAGTTATACGATAAGGTCTTAGTGGGGCTGTGGAGTTACGATAAGGTCTTAGTGGGGCTGTGGAGTTATACGATAAGGTCTTAGTGGGGCTGTGGAGTTATACGATAAGGTCTTAGTGGGGCTGTGGAGTTACGATAAGGTCTTAGTGGGGCTGTGGAGTTATACTATAAGGTCTTAGTGGGGCTGTGGAGTTATACGATAAGGTCTTAGTGGGGCTGTGGAGTTACGATAAGGTCTTAGTGGGGCTGTGGAGTTATACTATAAGGTCTTAGTGGGGCTGTGGAGTTATACGATAAGGAGATCTTAGTGGGGCTGTGGAGTTACGATAAGGTCTTAGTGGGGCTGTGGAGTTATACGATAAGGTCTTAGTGGGGCTGTGGAGTTACGATAAGGTCTTAGTGGGGCTGTGGAGTTATACGATAAGGTCTTAGTGGGGCTGTGGAGTTACGATAAGGTCTTAGTGGGGCTGTGGAGTTATACGATAAGGAGGTCTTAGTGGCGCTGTGGAGTTATACGATAAGGTCTTAGTGGGGCTGTGGAGTTACGATAAGGTCTTAGTGGGGCTGTGGAGTTATACGATAAGGTCTTAGTGGGGTTGTGGAGTTATACGATAAGGTCTTAGTGGGGCTGTGGAGTTACGATAAGGTCTTAGTGGGGCTCTGGAGTTACGATAAGGTCTTAGTGGGGCTGTGGAGTTATACGATAAGGTCTTAGTGGGGCTGTGGAGTTTTGGCACCACAAAACATACATGAACCACTTCAGTCTCTATACTGTATACACGTGTTGGGTCATTTGAAAATAGAAGATCTACAAGCTCACAAAGAAAGCTGAAAGCAGAGAGAGAGAGAGAGGTAGAGAGACCTGTGGCTGGTGAGGAAGACGTCAGGCTGCTGTTTGAACAGGTCAGACTGAGAGAGAGAGAGAGAGAGAGAGAGAGAGAGAGGTAGAGAGACCTGTGGCTGGTGAGGAAGACGTCAGGCTGCTGTTTGAACAGGTCAGACTGAGAGAGAGAGAGAGAGAGAGAGAGAGAGAGAGAGGTAGAGAGACCTGTGGCTGGTGAGGAAGACGTCAGGCTGTTGTTTGAACAAGTCAGACTGAGAGAGAGAGAGAGAGAGAGAGAGGTAGAGAGACCTGTGGCTGGTGAGGAAGACGTCAGGCTGCTGTTTGAACAGGTCAGACTGCGCCATCTGGTGGTTGATGCTGCGGGCGGTGTCGTGGAAGTTCTTGTCTGTGAAGAGATGGACGTGGATGCAGTGCTTAGTGTCGTCCACTCTGGCAACCTGGGGGGGGGGGGGCAGAGAGACAGTGTAAGTTGATTAGCGGTATACTGTGGTTACTTTGCACCACTTCCGATGCGTATGCACCGTCCCAGCAAATGACGTAATGACTACTTGTGCCTGATACGGCAGTGGTGCCAGATTACATACACATGTATACACAGGAGCATTACCTTTGATCCTCCCGACACTAAAACATATCGTCATTACGTCACCATCGAAAACCAATTACACCCTGTCATTGGGTCCTTTAAATCCACATCTTTATTACGTCATCAATGCTAGTTATACCAGTTCTGGGACGGTGCATACGCATCGAATATGCTGAGACGGTGCCTATGCATCGAATATCGTCCTCGGCGAAACTAGTACTTGCGCGCTCTGCTCATACTACAGTCACAGTGTATTAATACCTTCATGCTGCAGTCTGTAGTATTCAGTACTTTCTCGCGGAGCCACTGGACAGA
>NC_137863.1:265000-307500 GCF_963924005.1 Protomyctophum bolini | reverse complement strand
AAACTACAGAGGCTGCCTGTCGAAGGTACAGTGGGAGTTTGTTAAACTACAGAGGCTGCCTGTCGAAGGTACAGTGGGAGTTTGTTAAACTACAGAGGCTGCCTGTCGAAGGTACAGTGGGAGTTTGTTAAACTACAGAGGCTGCCTGTCGAAGGTACAGTGGGAGTTTGTTAAACTACAGAGGCTGCCTGTCGAAGGTACGGTGGGAGTTTGTTAAACTACAGAGGCTGCCTGTCGAAGGTACGGTGGGAGTTTGTTAAACTACAGAGGCTGCCTGTCGAAGGTACGGTGGGAGTTTGTTAAACTACAGAGGCTGCCTGTCGAAGGTACAGTGGGAGTTTGTTAAACTACAGAGGCTGCCTGTCGAAGGTACGGTGGGAGTTTGTTAAACTACAGAGGCTGCCTGTCGAAGGTACAGTGGGAGTTTGTTAAACTACAGAGGCTGCCTGTCGAAGGTACGGTGGGAGTTTGTTAAACTACAGAGGCTGCCTGTCGAAGGTACAGTGGGAGTTTGTTAAACTACAGAGGCTGCCTGTCGAAGGTACGGTGGGAGTTTAATTCTGGGGGCCCTTGACATTAAATAGTTTGAGCACCACGCGGACACAGAGAAAACCGTCATGATTTAGAAGACATTTAGTAGAATCTGGTCTCAGGTCTAAATGATTCCATCCTGGGTTAGGGTCTCACATTCAGAGGGAAGAAGTGGCAGATCCTATCGAGTCCTAAAACAGCATCTGTGTCATTTTAGATCTTATCTAGTTATTACTAGCCTCGGTGTCCCTGCAGGCTAATGTAGTTCTCACCTCTCCACACCGACCAGGTCCGCTCGCACCACACTGGGCATGCTGGCCATTAGGGAGTGTATATATATATATATATATATATGTATATGTATATATATATGTATATGTATATTAGGGGTGTAGTTCTTACCTCTCCAGAGCGACCCCTCTCTGCCTTCACCACTGTAGGCATGCTGGCCAATAGGGAGTCCAGCTGGGTGTGACCCAGCTGGCTGTGAGGGATGTTCTCCCCGGTAAGCTCCTTGTACTCGGCCTGCAGACGACCCAGGGACACTCCGCCCTGCTGCCCCCTGTTGGCCTGGAGGACTGCCCCCAGCATGCGCTTCACCACCTCCACGTCAGCCATCTGAAGATGAACACGCAGAAAAAAGCAAGAAATGATCACACGGTGATATTTCACAGAGCAGATTGTGTGCACATCTCAAAGCCTTATGTTGAGGTTAGGTGATGATGTCAGGCCTCAAGGTACCAGGTGGATGTCAGGCCTCAAGGTACCAGGTGGATGTCAGGCCTCAAGGTACCAGGTGGATGTCAGGCCTCAAGGTACCAGGTGATGATGTCAGGCCTCAAGGTACCAGGTGGATGTCAGGCCTCAAGGTACCAGGTGGATGTCAGGCCTCAAGGTACCAGGTGGATGTCAGGCCTCAAGGTACCAGGTGATGATGTCAGGCCTCAAGGTACCAGGTGGATGTCAGGCCTCAAGGTACCAGGTGATGATGTCAGGCATCAAGGCAAATCATTTGCCTGATGGTGTTGACAGACAGACAGACAGACAGACAGACAGACAGACAGACAGACAGACGGGTATACTCACGCTATACTTGGTTTTGCACACCGTTGTCACACGCTGATAATAGCTGATCTACATGCTCACAATGCGCTGCAGCGCAATGCGCTGTGAGCTTGTAGATCTGTTATTCTATAGGCATGCGCAACCAAAGCTAAAAACTGCCATCTATTATCGTCTATAGAGGACATTTAGTTCTTACTTACATAAACATATGTCTGTCAAATACGACATTATACTGTATTGTAGAAATATAATTATACTCTGTTATTTTATGTAGTATTTTAATAATTGCACACATTTCAACAGGATCTACAGCGTTTGCATAATTATGTTCACATTAGGCCTGTACTGTACTGTACTGTACTGTACTGTACTGTGCTGTGCTGTGCTGTGCTGTGCTGTGCTGTGCTGTGCTGTGCTGTGCTGTGCTGTGCTGCAGGTGGATTGGAATTATACCTGTGAGACCCACTGCTTGCTTGTCTGGCAGTCACATTCTATCGCAGTATAGAACATATTATCTGTTGTCACATTCTATCACAGTATAGAACATATTATCTGTTGTCACATTCTATCACAGTATAGAACATATTATCTGTTGTCACATTCTATCACAGTATAGAACATATTATCTGTTGTCACATTCTATCACAGTATAGAACATATTATCTGTTGTCACATTCTATCACAGTATAGAACATATTATCTGTTGTCACATTCTATCACAGTATAGAACATATTATCTGTTGTCACATTCTATCACAGTATAGAACATATTATCTGTTGTCACATTCTATCACAGTATAGAACATATTATCTGTTGTCACATTCTATCACAGTATAGAACATATTATCTGTTGTCACATTCTATCACAGTATAGAACATATTATCTGTTGTCACATTCTATCACAGCATAGAACATATTATCTGTTGTCACATTCTATCACAGTATAGAACATATTATCTGTTGTCACATTCTATCACAGCATAGAACATAATTGTCACATTCTATCACAGTATAGTGTAGCATCACATCACATTTAATCACACACAACCTTTACCTTCTAAATAAATGAAACATTTAATCACACACAACCTTTACCTTCTAAAGAAATGAAACATTTAATCACACATAACCTTTACCTTCTAAAGAAATGAAACATTTAATCACACATAACCTTTACCTTCTAGAGAAATGAAACATTTAATCACACATAACCTTTACCTTCTAAAGAAATGAAACATTTAATCACACATAACCTTTACCTTCTAGAGAAATGAAACATTTAATCACACATAACCGTTATCTTCTAAATAAATGAAACATTTAATCACACACAACCTTTACCTTCTAAAGAAATGAAACATTTAATCACACACAACCTTTACCTTCTAAAGAAATGAAACATTTAATCACACACAACCTTTACCTTCTAAAGAAATGAAACATTTAATCACACACATTTAGGTTTCCCTTCTGAAGAAATGAAAGAAAAAGTATGAACTTCAACTTCAACTCTTGTATAAGCACTACTGGTGAGTGACAACCCAGGAGACTATAGAATCTATACTGTAGTTTTTATTCATGAATCATATTCTTTATTCTATTCTATGGTCAGCAGAGAGACAACCCAGGAGACTAGAATCTACCGGTAGACTATAGAATCATGTCACTATAGTTTAATAGAGACTAGAATCTACACTAGAATAGTTTTTGCACACTAAAGCTCTTTAAGGACAATTCAAATCCAGTCAACCATATCAGTCCACTTGTTGCACACCCCTCTCTCTCTCTCTCTCTCTCTCTCTCTCTCTCTCTCTCTCTCTCTCTCTCTCTCTCTCTCTCTCTCTCTCTCTCTCTCTCTCTCTCTCTCTCTCTCTCTCTCTCTCTCTCTCTCTCTCTCTCTCTCTCTCTCTCTCTCTCATATAGTAGTGACGTAATGCGTCACAGTGCCACACCATTCCACAGCCTTCATGCGATCTCTATCCCGGATAGAGACTATTCCGTTCCGTGCCGTGCCTGTCTGAGTCTATACTGCCTCCATGTGATCATCTGATCCGTGCCGTGCCTGTCTAGTCTTGTCTAGTCTTCGGACTCAGAGAGAGTTTGAATAAAGTTGTCCTCCTTAATGCGAAGAATGTTAACAAATAAAATACACTTTGTTTATGTTTAGTTGACTTCAATAAAGCGACGCTCGTGGCTCCCATTAGGGCAGAATGGGAGAGACGTGCGTCTATTATGAAGTCAACCGTTTTAGTTCCGTACTGCTGTCAGCAGCGACGCGACGGAACATTATCCCACAGAGACACAGACACAGACAGAGACACAGACAGACACAGAGACACAGACACAGAGACACAGACGGAGACACAGAGACACAGACAGAGACACAGAGACACAGACACAGAGACAGCCTAACCCTAAAGTCAACAGGTTTCCGTACTGCAGCCCAGCGGGACATTATCCAGACACAGACAGACAAACAGCTATAATCAAATAAGAAAGAAACTTCAACGATGGACAAAATAAAGACTTTAGAATCAAATAGAATAAAAAATACGCGTTAAAGCTACCTTGGTACGGTTGTTTTGTCACTTCTTCTAGTAGCAGTAGTGAGCAGAGCAGAGCCCCAGTAGCCTACAGGACCGTCCCGTCCTGTCCCGTCCCAGTGACTCCGTCCTCAGTGACTCCTGTCCTGTCGCTGCTCCGTGTCGCCTGTCGCCTGCTGCTGTCAGCAAGCCGGCCGGTAGCGTCGATGGGTCCCGGTTTCTATTGATTCGGTCCCGGTTTCTATTGATCGGTCCCGGTAGCCTCGGTCCCAGACTCTATAGACTCCCAGCCTCACTGTACTGTGTGGCCGGCCGGGCGTCCCATCCGCCTCTTCCTCATTGGTCCCTGGCTAATTATGAGGCGCAGGCGCTGCGACATTATGCACATATAGTTTATAGGACTATAGGAGTGGCTCTCTCTTTAAACTTTACATTCGCTATATTGTGCTGGTTGTTGTTGTTGTTGACGCAAACTCAGGATGCAGGAGAAGTGGGAACTAAAAAAGAAATATTGGTAAAATGGTCTGCAGTCTAACCTATAATGTAAAGTTTAAATTATTTGAACAAATGTATACCCCATAATGACAGGCTTAGGAGAAATATAGAAATATATATAGCTACCGGTATCTTAATGTAAATATGTAATAATTATGTAAAAAGTTCAAGCACATTCAAAATCATGTACACAAACTATAGGATATATATAATGCCTACATTAGGTTACATTTCTTCAGACAATTTTCCCTTTTATCTTTTTTTTTAAACATTTTGAAATAAATGCAATATAATTAAACCAAAGGGTCCATTTGGTTCTATCTGTACCCTCTGAGCCTGGTATAAAGCCCTGTAAGGAGGACCCTGGTGGTCCCCGGACCCCCGCATTGATGTGCGGTGTCAAACACTGTGTTTCAAAGTTGGCCACTAGAGGTCACTATAGACCCAGTCAAAAGATGATTAGCCTGGTTTAAGTATACTTTTCATATTAGGCTCCCTATATATATATATATATATATATATATATATATATGTATGTATGTATGTATGTATATATATATATGTGTATATTTATATTTTAATATAATATTAAATTAAAATATAAAAGCTAAAAGCTAAAGACAAAGCATAGTTATTTAGTTATAGTTAGTTATAGTCTATAGCATAGACAGACACACTTAACAAGTCCCAATATGTATTTATGAACAGTTCAGTGTGTTC
This sequence comes from Protomyctophum bolini, assembly GCF_963924005.1. Taxonomy (NCBI): domain Eukaryota; kingdom Metazoa; phylum Chordata; class Actinopteri; order Myctophiformes; family Myctophidae; genus Protomyctophum; species Protomyctophum bolini. The sequence goes on along the minus strand of NC_137863.1, from coordinate 302,144 downwards.
TGCATGTGAACCTTTGTGTATAAAATAAGTAGTTGTGTTAATGTATATATTGTTGAATGTGAGACAAGTGTTGCGTCTGCATTTCTGTCATGAGTTATACTAGTTTTATTATGTTATTATTTTATTATGTTATTGTTATTATGTTATTTTGTTATTATGTTATTTTGTTATTATGTTATTATTGTTATTATGTTATTATTGTTATTATGTTATTATGTTATTACATAGGGGCGACTGTGGCTCAGGAGGTAGAGCAAAGAGCAGGTCTTCCAATGATTTAAATATTTATTAACAGTTTGCAGAATTACAGTACATTTCAAGCACAAACTCAATACAAAGACTGTTAACTGTGAGTGGACGACCCAATTAAGCATTACACTTGTTTACAACAGGGTCCACCTTGTTAAATTCATCAAAACATTTAGAGACGTACAAATAGACACTTCTATTATTCTATATAGTCAAAGAACAGAACAGGAATTCATCATAAAGGAGGTAAAAAGGGGAAAATAAACATATATAGTGAGGGGGAAAGGGGTGGGCGGTACTAAGCTATATACTTCAGGAGTTTAGGCTTTATACTTTGGTCTGTAAACAGAGATTTTGACACTTGCTTTGGGAAACGGCACCAAATAAGTCTAGCTGCTCATAGTTCCAACACGGACCCAAATAAGGGGAGCACCGCACTGGACCGGAAGTTGAGTCGAACACGGAAGTGGTTCGTTGAACTCCGTTGTTATTGTCCTCCGTGTGAGGTTTAAGTTTAATCGGAGACTTTAAAGATTAAACTTTACTTTAAGCTTCCAGATCAACCGGGAAGCATTCGTACTCTCCTACAAACTTCACTCTGTCTGTCGGTAAGATTAAGAACAATGTTACTGTTATTTAAACATTGAAACAACTCGTCTCAGATATAAACTCTGCTATAATGTGTTATCATTTAGCAGCAGTTATTATCCTGCTCATTAACATTCAGGACGGGAAGCGCTTCAGTGTTTTATTTAGCATCATGTTATACTTTAGCTATTGGAAAATAGCAGAGCTACAAGCTCCGAGTGCCGCGCTGTGAGCTTGTAGCTCTGCTATTTTTGACAAATCTTGAAGATGTGGCGCAAATCTTTGAGAGGGATTGATTGATTGAAATATTTATTAACAGTTTGCAGAATTACAGTACATTTGCATAAACTCAATACAAAGACTGTTAACTGTGAGTGGACGACCCAGTTAAGCATTACACTTGTTTACAACAGGGTCCCCATTGTTCAATTCATCAAAACGTTTTTAACTCAAATCTTTGCTTCTGGGGGTCCCTGGAACAACATAGTATGAGATGGGGGGTCCCTGGAACAACATAGTATCAGATGGGGGGTCCCTGGAACAACATAGTATCAGATGGGGGGTCCCTGGAACAACATAGTATCAGATGGGGGGTCCCTGGAACAACATAGTATCAGATGGGGGGTCCCTGGAACAACATCGTATCAGATGGGGGGTCCCTGGAACAACATAATATCAGATGGGGGGTCCCTGGAACAACATAGTATCAGATGAGGGGTCCCTGGAACAACATAATATCAGATGGGGGGTCCCTGGAACAACATAGTATCAGATGGGGGGTCCCTGGATCAACATAATATCAGATGGGGGGTCCCTGGCACAACATAATATCAGATGGGGGGTCCCTGGAACAACATAATATCAGATGGGGGGTCCCTGGAACAACATAATATCAGATGGGGGGTCCCTGGAACAACATAATATCAGATGGGGGTCCCTGGAACAACATAATATCAGATGGGGGGTCCCTGGCACAACATAATATCAGATGGGGGGTCCCTGGAACAACATAATATCAGATGGGGGGTCCCTGGAACAACATAATATCAGATGGGGGGGGTGTACAAGTGTATATAGTGGAGTGTTTTAACTTGGCTCAAGGTTATACATTGGACATGGTTTAATATAAATGATTGTGTTTACCTTGTGGGGTGAGCTGTTACATTGGACATGGTTTAATATAAATGATTGTGTTTACCTTGTGGGGTGAGCTGTTACATTGGACATGGTTTAATATAAATGATTGTGTTTACCTTGTGGGGTGAGCTGTTACATTGGACATGGTTTAATATAAATGATTGTGTTTACCTTGTGGGGTGAGCTGTTACATTGGACATGGTTTACTGCTATATAAATGATTGTGTTTACCTTGTGGGGTGAGCTGTTACATTGGACATGGTTTACTGCTATATAAATGATTGTGTTTACCTTGTAGGGTGAGCTGTTACATTGGACATGGTTTACTGCTATATAAATGATTGTGTTTACCTTGTGGGGTGAGTTGTTACATTGGACATGGTTTACTGCTATATAAATGATTGTGTTTACCTTGTGGGGTGAGCTGTTACATTGGACATGGTTTAATATAAATGATTGTGTTTACCTTGTAGGGTGAGCTGTTACATTGGACATGGTTTACTGCTATATAAATGATTGTGTTTACCTTGTGGGGTGAGCTGTTACATTGGACATGGTTTACTGCTATATAAATGATTGTGTTTACCTTGTAGGGTGAGCTGTTACATTGGACATGGTTTACTGCTATATAAATGATTGTGTTTACCTTGTGGGGTGAGCTGTTACATTGGACATGGTTTACTGCTATATAAATGATTGTGTTTACCTTGTAGGGTGAGCTGTTACATTGGACATGGTTTAATATAAATGATTGTGTTTACCTTGTGGGGTGAGCTGTTACATTGGACATGGTTTAATATAAATGATTGTGTTTACCTTGTAGGGTGAGCTGTTACATTGGACATGGTTTACTGCTATATAAATGATTGTGTTTACCTTGTGGGGTGAGCTGTTACATTGGACATGGTTTAATATAAATGATTGTGTTTACCTTGTGGGGTGAGCTGTTACATTGGACATGGTTTAATATAAATGATTGTGTTTACCTTGTGGGGTGAGCTGTTACATTGGACATGGTTTACTGCTATATAAATGATTGTGTTTACCTTGTAGGGTGAGCTGTTACATTGGACATGGTTTAATATAAATGATTGTGTTTACCTTGTAGGGTGAGCTGTTACATTGGACATGGTTTACTGCTATATAAATGATTGTGTTTACCTTGTGGGGTGAGCTGTTACATTGGACATGGTTTAATATAAATGATTGTGTTTACCTTGTAGGGTGAGCTGTTACATTGGACGTGGTTTAATATAAATGATTGTGTTTACCTTGTGGGGTGAGCTGTTACATTGGACATGGTTTAATATAAATGATTGTGTTTACCTTGTGGGGTGAGCTGTTACATTGGACATGGTTTAATATAAATGATTGTGTTTACCTTGTAGGGTGAGCTGTTACATTGGACATGGTTTACTGCTATATAAATGATTGTGTTTACCTTGTAGGGTGAGCTGTTACATTGGACATGGTTTAATATAAATGATTGTGTTTACCTTGTGGGGTGAGCTGTTACATTGGACATGGTTTAATATAAATGATTGTGTTTACCTTGTGGGGTGAGCTGTTACATTGGACATGGTTTAATATAAATGATTGTGTTTACCTTGTGGGGTGAGCTGTTACATTGGACATGGTTTAATATAAATGATTGTGTTTACCTTGTGGGGTGAGCTGTTACATTGGACATGGTTTAATATAAATGATTGTGTTTACCTTGTAGGGTGAGCTGTTACATTGGACATGGTTTACTGCTATATAAATGATTGTGTTTACCTTGTGGGGTGAGCTGTTACATTGGACATGGTTTACTGCTATATAAATGATTGTGTTTACCTTGTGGGGTGAGCTGTTACATTGGACATGGTTTACTGCTATATAAATGATTGTGTTTACCTTGTGGGGTGAGCTGTAAGCTGTTACATTGTGAGACTATAGGTTCTATACCAGGGGTGGAGGGGTGGGCAACTTTGACGATAGACAGGGCCATTATATTTCCATACCCACTCCAGAGGGCCACATAGCATGCATGTCATAGCAGAAACAGCCGATCTACAAGTTCAAAACGAGTGTTTTGAACTTGTAGATCGGCTATTTTTGCTATATTTGAATTGAAATCCTGATTATTTTTTTGTTGCTATTTTTGAATTGGAATCCTGAAAAGTAACATTTGTATTTATTTTCAAATGCATTTAGTTATAGTTATCTTAACTTTATTAACTAAATACAAATACATTGGGCATAAAAAAGACAACAACAAACATTTTAATACTAGTAATTAGCTGAAATCAATAATAATAATTTATTTAATAATAATAATATTGCGATATTAACCTGAGGGCCGCATTAAGTGATGGTGGGGGCCGCATGTGGCCCCTGGGCCGCCAGTTGCCCATGTATGTTCTATATCTATACACAGCAGCATTCTACTCTCCATAGACTCCTCAATGTGAGATTGTAGCTTCTATACACAGCAGCATTCTACTCCATAGACTCCTCAATGTGAGACTGTAGCTTCACAGCAGCATTCTACTCTCCATAGACTACTCAATGTCAGACTGTAGCTTCTATACACAGCAGCATTCTACTCCATAGACTCCTCAATGTGAGACTGTAGCTTCTATACACAGCAGCATTCTACTCTCCATAGACTCCTCAATGTGAGACTGTAGCTTCTATACACAGCAGCATTCTACTCTCCATAGACTCCTCAATGTGAGACTGTAGCTTCTATACACAGCAGCATTCTACTCTCCATAGACTCCTCAATGTGAGACTGTAGCGTCTATACACAGCAGCATTCTACTCCATAGACTCCTCAATGTGAGACTGTAGCTTCACAGCAGTCATTCCACTGAGCTCTACAGACCAGCGCTCCTCAGAAACCATAACGTCCTGTGTCTTAGTCCTGCCACTACGTTAAGACATATAAATGAAATGTAAAGAGCAAACAATATTTTTATAAGTTAAAATGCAATGTAATATAACTTTTAAGACTAAGAAAAGACTGAATATACAACACCGTCATACAGTTTGGACAAGAATAAATAAGTTTCATGGCGAGGCTTCCCTTTTGAAGCATCCTTTGTTACATAGATGTGATGCATCTTTAAGATCCTCCCTGTTTTTGGGGTGAATTATTTTCTCTTCTCTCAGAAGCAGAGATTGGTGTCGAGAAAAGACTTATAGTTTAGCTAAACTGAATTGTATTTTAGGAAGTAGTTTTATCTGAACTGAATTGGCCACAATGGCATTAAACAGAAGACACTCCTACACCCCTCGGGTGAGTAAACTGGACAACACAATAATATTTCATTTCATATGCTTATGCTTATTTGGATGCCAGTGTTTAAAAGTGAATAGATATTCACGACAGACTCACCGAGGCTTTGGAACTCTGATGAAGAGAGAAGATGTCATGAATCTTCAGCTAACCCTAAACGATGTTTTAGAAATACAAAACAAATAGAATGTAATATTCCTTCCTTTCCATTTATAATTCTAGAATAGACGAGCTTTCGCTGCTTTTTCCAAGAGGTTAATTTCACATGCTTCCTGCAGAATTAGCACCGTTTGAATTCAGCTTGAAGAAGTATTGCCAATAAAGTCTTAAAGGAGAATTCCATACTAAAAGGCTTTCTTACCTTTCTTTGTAGTTGTTACGTCCCCATCAAAGAGGTCCAGGTGTTATTTTGTGCAAAAGCTCCTTATTGGCTATTTCCCCTACCATAAGCCCTAAATGAATTGCATTTAATTGAATGGGATGTATGGGGTGTTGTGCTAATTCGCTTATTTCCATCGAAATAAGTAGTAAAGTGTGCCGCTTGGGTTATTATTTACATTATGAAGAGAGGATATATACAAAAAATTATAATTTTGAGCGATGGAAATAAGCGAATTAGCACAACACCCCATAGCCCCATTCAATTCAATGCAATTCATTTAGGGCTTATGGTAGGGGAAATAGCCAATAAGGAGCTTTTGCACAAAATAACACCTGGACCTCTTTGATGGGGACGTAACGACTACAAAGAAAGGTAAGAAAGCCTTTTAGTATGGAATTCTCCTTTAAGTCCTGTATTATTGCTTCTATCAGGGAGTGGAAGGTAGCTTTATTGTGCCCTTTTGGACTAACGGCATGTCTAATGTGTCTGTGTGATAATGTCCCATGTAGCCTCTGGCCCTCAACACAGCCATGTAGCCGTGGCTGCTTGAGGGGAGTTCAGTAGTCATGCTCCACGCAGCCCTCAATGAGCTGCTCTGTATGAGACGGCTTGTTTATTAACCCATTCTGACCTGAGATCAGATTCTAAAAATGTCTTCTACATCTACTGTACAGTCGATTTTTCAAAAATAGCAGACCTACAAGCTCGTAGTGGCGCGCTATGAGCTTGTAGATCTACACAACTGGCCAAGAGGCAGAAACTAAATTACACTTCATGTCAGATTACACAACATACTAATACATCCAGGAAACTAATACAATATAATATATACAACACAACATACTAATACATCCAGGAAACTAATACAATATATACAACACAACATACTAATACATCCAGGAAACTAATATATAATATACAACACATAAATAGGAATAAAGGCACATTTTCCGATAATTATGATGTTTCTGGATTCCTCCGTACATTAATATTAATATTGTGTACAATCTCTTCAGGAGTAGATAATGGGAAGTTAACTCGTTCAACCAATGAGGGAGAATTTACACTTTTTCAACAAATTATGCATTTTTTCTTGTCTTAATGTGAGTCCCTGTATGTCTCTTTAATGTGTTTATTGATTGTCTCTCTACCCCTCTCTGTCTCTCTCTCCTCAGCTGATCAGCCCTGTGTTTATTGATAGTCTCTCTACCCCTCTCTCTCTCTCCTCAGCTGATCAGCCCTGTGTTTATTGATAGTCTCTCTACCCCTCTCTCTCTCTCCTCAGCTGATCAGCCCTGTGGTCCACAAGATGAGTGGGGATGGCGGTAAGCCTGCAAAGGTAAGCTGCTGATTGATTGTATTTATGCAGGGATGGTCTTTTAGAGATGAGTCCCAGGATGCAGGGATGGTCTTTTAGAAATGAGTCCCAGGATGCAGGGATGGTCTTTTAGAAATGAGTCCCAGGATGCAGGGATGGTCTTTTAGAGATGAGTCCCAGGATGCAGGGATGGTCTTTTAGAGATGAGTCCCAGGATGCAGGGATGGTCTTTTAGAGATGAGTCTCAGGATGCAGGGATGGTCTTTTAGAAATGAGTCTCAGGATGCAGGGATGGTCTTTTAGAAATGAGTCCCAGGATGCAGGGATGGTCTTTTAGAAATTAGTCCCAGGATGCAGGGATGGTCCTTTAGAGATGAGTCCCAGGATGCAGGGATGGTCCTTTAGAGATGAGTCCCAGGATGCAGGGATGGTCTTTTAGAAATGAGTCCCAGGATGCAGGGATGGTCTTTTAGAGATGAGTCCCAGGATGCAGGGATGGTCTTTTAGAGATGAGTCCCAGGATGCAGGGATGGTCTTTTAGAAATGAGTCCCAGGATGCAGGGATGGTCTTTTAGAAATGAGTCCCAGGATGCAGGGATGGTCTTTTAGAAATGAGTCCCACTTCAACCACGTTAGGAGTCATATTATTTGGGCATTTTTTTACAAATTGCAGCATTTAACTCCCATTTCATTTTATATGGTCATAATGTGGTTATATTCATGTAGAAAACGGAAGAAGAAATGATTATTATAACTAAAGCTAGCTAAATAAACTAGAATACAAAACAGTACAGTTTACTGTAGTTTACAGTAGTGGATGCAGAGGTCGTTGTCTTATTGCTTCCCTTAACTATATATAAACAGTGCAGTTTACTGTAGACTAAATCTACAGTTGCTTTAGTCGACAAAAATGTATTTTGGCCGGCATTGACTGTTTTTACACTTGCTGAAAATAGCAGATCTACAAGCCCACAGCGTGTTGCAGCGCGACGCGCTGTGAGCTTGTAGATCTCCAGCATGCAACCAAGTTAGGGCTGACCCAAAAAAATCGATTAATCGACGTTCAATCGATACGCACAGGAATCGATTTTTGAATCGAATAGTCATTAAAAAAAAAGCGGACGCTTTTGTTCCGCGAGACGGCCCCATTTGGTCCGCGAGCCATGCTTGCGCCTCGCAGCACCTCGCAACGCCTCCTCTTTCCCCGTGTTAACAACAAGGAAGTCAACTGAACAAGTGCAGCTGCAGTCCCAGGAGCCAGGAAAAATAAATCGAAAGTGTGGTTGCATTTTAAAATACCCTATTTGAATAAAGGTTGTAGGCTACACAAGTGAAAATGACCGCTGGGAAAATCCCTAATTGAGAGTGTAGGCAAGCGCACCACAGCTCAGTGGACATTAAATATAGGCTACCATGTTTGATAAGTCATATAAAAACATTACTTACACCCAAATGAAAATATAAACTTCACAGATTATAGATCACTTGGAATTATAACAATCTGTTGAGTATTGCCTGAATAATGCCACTATAAAATCCCAACTTTTATCGATGCGCCATTGCGCTGAGAACCTTGTGGAGCCTGGCGGCGTACATTATACTTGTGAGGACCTGCTGGGATTCACATGGAAAATTCAAAGATCTGCAATCTCATGCGCTGCATTGTGCATATTGGCTGAGAGTATAATGGCACGAATGAAACTAGGCCTATAGATTTATTTTGGCGATGCAGAGAATTGATTTTGCCGTTGCCAGCGATTATCTTTTTTTTTTCTTGTCTGAAGACTGACCTGTTCCATCACTGTGAACTCCCATGCAGCAGAGCAGCTCCTACAGACCCAGACCAAAACACCTTTTCTCTTTGGCATTTAATTGCACCTGATCGTATTATTGTAATTAGGTAGCCTATACTATTTGCCTGTGTTTTTTCTTTTAATTATGCTTTTGATAAAAGTTGGGATTTCACTAGTGGCATTATTCAGGCAATACTCAACAGATTGTTATAATTCCAAGTGATCTATAATCTGTGAAGTTTATATATATTTTCCCATACACACACTCTTTTTATTATTTATTATTAACTTTATGATCAATCAAATCAACCGTGGTTGATTTTATTTCTGACAAGTGTCTTGAAGAGTTCATTCATGTTACCGTTCGTTTACAATTGACAGAGGAGTTTGGATTATATATATTTTTATTTGATGGAGAGGTAAAGCCTGTTTCAGGCGCTGTTTAATTGTTAAATAAAAGACCAATCCAATATGCGCTCCTCTCTATCTTCTGCAGCTATATCGCTGTTTTATTTTAAGCCAAATTAATTGTGCGTCAGCGTCACTGCTCGTCTCGCGCCCCCCCCCCACCCAGTTTATAAGATGCCCCACAACTTTTGTAAAAAGCCTGAGGGAATGATATCTATTATACTATTAATATACTTATATACTGTTAGGGTTATCTAACTAACTATTAACCTAACAATGAGGGGATGATATCTTTCTTATATATAATATACTATTAATACACTGTTATCCAACTAACTAACCCTAACAATGATATCTTTCTTAAGTTTCTTATATATATATTTTACTATAATATACTGTTGAGGCCTATTCATAGTCTGGATTTTCGGTGGTGAGCTGACCACCGCTCCGGTGGTGAGGTGACCACCGCTCCGGTGGTGAGGTGACCACCGCTCCGGTGGTGAGCTGACCAAAAACAGAGAGAAAGGGCTGGAGTGGTGGCGGTGGTTTGCTCTTCACCGCGGCTCAGTGACGTCATGTTGTAGTTCGGTGGTCACCTAGAATAGATAGAACAGCGTCATGTTTAACCCATTCTGGAACGGGAACCCCATTTGGGGTTTTAAGCATTGTGTTACACTTTAGCTATTGAAAAATAGCAGATCTACAAGCTGCTGCACTACGAGCTTGTAGATCTGCTATTTTTGAAAGATGGTGAAAATGTCTCTCAAATCATTGAATATATATTCTTTCAGAGTGAACGTTTTTAACTTGTGTCTTTGCTTCTGGGGGGGGGGGGTCTCTCCTCCTATGTGGGCTCTACGGTGGAGGTGATATTAACTCGTCTCTCTCCCCTATAGGTGGGCTCTACGGTGGAGGTGATATTAACTGGTCTCTCTCCCCTATAGGTGGGCTCTACGGTGGAGGTGATATTAACTGGTCTCCCTCCCCTGTAGGTGGGCTCTACGGTGGAGGTGATATTAACTGGTCTCTCTCCCCTGTAGGTGGGCTCTACGGTGGAGGTGATATTAACTGGTCTCTCTCCCCTATAGGTGGGCTCTACGGTGGAGGTGATATTAACTGGTCTCTCTCCCCTGTAGGTGGGCTCTACGGTGGAGGTGATATTAACTTGTAGGCTCTACGGTGGAGGTGATATTAACTGGTCTCTCTCCCCTGTAGGTGGGCTCTACGGTGGAGGTGATAGGGAAGGGTCACCGCGGTACCGTGGCGTTCGTTGGCGCCACCCTGTTCGCCACGGGGAAGTGGGTCGGCGTGATCCTGGACGGTCCAGAGGGCAAGAACGACGGCACGGTCCAGGGGAAGAAATACTTCAGCTGCCCCGAGAACCACGGGATCTTCGTCCGCCAGAGCCAGGTAACCATGACAACCACACACCAGAGCCAGGTAACCATGACAACCACACACCAGAGCCAGGTAACCATGACAACCACACACGGATTAACCCATTCTGACCTGAGATCAGATTAAAAAAATGTCAGTCGTTCTAACCCTAGCCCAAAAATAGCAGACCTACAAGCTCGTAGCGCGCCACTCGGTGGCGTGCTACGAGCTTGTGGATCTGCTATTTTTCAATAGCTAAAGCATAACATGATGCTAACACCAAAATGGGTTCCCGTTCAGAATGGGTTAAAACTCTCAGTCGCCACAACTGGTTTCACTCATTGGGGATTCCACAGCAGTCACTATGTCGTCATGTTTCTTTGAAAAGGTCTCTCTCTACCCCTAGATAATATTTCAACGTGAAAGCAGTTCCCAAGTGGTAGCTTAGTTGCAGTTATCAGCCTTCAAAGACACCAACAATATAGATTCACAGAATGAAAAATCGCCTAACAGTTTTTTGAATAAACCCTCACTGTAACCAATGAACATCATCATAATCATCACTGTCATATCAATATCAATTTTTCAGTATTCATCTTCATCATTATCATCACATAATCAATCAGTTTCACTTCAGGTTTGTAGCTTGCACATTTCTGTGCACTTTAATTTATTGGCAAGGCAGGAGCAATCTGAAAGCTTGCAGGTCCGTACACACTTGCCATATATGGAGCGTGTCTTGAGTGTACAGGGTTTCATTAGGTCAGACCAGTAAGACGCGGGAAGCGAACGCAGCTCGTACATATTTGGGTTTTGGACGTATAGCTGCTTTGGGGACTCCTTATGTGGTTATGGCTGAGTCATGGTGACGTAATCACTCAGCTCCATATATGGGCACAGAAGCGGGACAGACAGACACACAGACAGACATGATCTGCTAGGTCTCATAGTAAGTGCTCACTGCGTTCGCAATCAGAACGGGTCAGCTCCATATATGGAGATCTAAGGGTGCCAGCAGGGGCGGGGCAGTGTCTTGAGTCTACAGGGTTTTGAAGCTCCATCTATGTAGATCTAGGTGATGATCCAGTCTTCTCCATGTATGGCTATCCAGGGTTTGATGAGGGCAGTGTCGTGATCTTCATATATGTGAGACGGCCATATATGGATCGTGTCACAAGGCGTGACGGAATGATGGCCATATATGGTGGTGTGATGTCACGAGGAGAAACAAAACACTACATTCCACATAATCTTTGGCCTTTTGTTGGCAGGCGAAAAACATTCAGTGGTAGCATTCTGGTTCTGATCAACAGAACCAACGTCATATAGTCCTCTTCTGGTTATCAACAGAACCAACGTCATATAGTCCTTTCTGGTTGGACAGCATTTTGAGTATGACCTTTGCTCTCTCTTCCGAATTATATTATATTATTATTATTATTATTACTTCTCTTAGCATCACTCGGCTCCATATATGGGCACAAAGTGGCCATGCCCATACATGGGCATTTACTGATAACGTCAGAGATCTCCATATTTGGGCATAAAGGGCCAAAGGCCTGGCAGATACAGAGATCTCCATATTTGGGCATAAAGGGCCAAAGGCCTGGCAGATACAGAGATCTCCATATTTGGGCATAAAGGGCCAAAGGCCTGGCAGATACAGATCTCCATATTTGGGCATAAAGGGCCAAAGGCCTGGCAGATACAGAGATCTCCATATTTGGGCATAAAGGGCCAAAGGCCTGACAGATACAGAGATCTCCATATTTGGGCATAAAGGGCCAAAGGCCTGGCAGATACAGAGATCTCCATATTTGGGCATAAAGGGCCAAAGGCCTGACAGATACAGAGATCTCCATATTTGGGCATAAAGAGCCAAAGGCCTGGCAGATACAGAGATCTCCATATTTGGGCATAAAGGGCCAAAGGCCTGACAGATACAGAGATCTCCATATTTGGGCATAAAGGGCCAAAGGCCTGACAGATACAGAGATCTCCATATTTGGGCATAAAGAGCCAAAGGCCTGGCAGATACAGAGATCTCCATATTTGGGCATAAAGGGCCAAAGGCCTGACAGATACAGAGATCTCCATATTTGGGCATAAAGGGACAAGGCCTGGCAGATACAGAGATCTCCATATTTGGGCATATCGTCACGCCCATATATTGTCATTGATTTTAACAACAGAAAGACAACATGTTTTAATCCTGGCACGTTTAGGTTTATTCACCACTCTTAACATTAATAATATCTTGTATATATATATTATAAATTATATTAATCCATTTTGGACGGGAACCCCTTTTGGTGTTTTAAACATGTTATAATTTAGCTATTGAAAAATAGCAGATCTACAAGCTCATAGCACGCACCGAGTGGCACGCTACGTGCTTCTAGGTCTGCTATTTTTTTGAAAAATCATAAATATTTATTTCAGAAAACTGGAGGATTTAGAGGATTTAGTTAAATGCATTAGTCTCATGGACCCCCATTTTGTTATTCCAACTAATGGATAACAATAAATCCGGCGAGAAGATGCCAATTAATAGATTAGAATTAATTCTATCTATTTTTTTAATGATAATTTAGAAATAACCCAGCCGGAGACCAAATACCGTGCTGTCTTTACCTTTAAAAATGAGTGAGTAGCCCTTTAAATTTAAAATGAGTGAGTAGCCCTTTAAATTTTAAATGAGTGAGTAGCCCTTTAAATTTTAAACTACAGTCACTGTACCATAAAAAAAAGTAGAAAGACCATAAAAAATATTTGGAGGCAGATGAAATATAGTTCTGAGAAAAGTTTCAGGTTTTAAGGTTTTTTTTAGTAGGTATAAAGTCAATTTACATAGAGAATGTGCTACATGGTTCAGAGGTAACCCTAACCCCATTTAATTCTTTTTTGACTTTTTGTAAATTTGTATTTATTTTTTATTTTTTTAGTAAACCTTTTTTTAGCAAATTTCTGGGGTTTAACATTGAGCCCCAGGAGCGCTGCAGCCTGACTGGCTGTCCTCCTCCTCCTCCACCTCCCTGGAGTCGTTGCGTGTCCTGCAGCTTCTGAAGCAGCACTTCATCTTGCAGATCAGGTACAGCAACTCGATGACGTTGAGGAACACGGAGAAACAGGCCACACCCACCATGTACCTGATGGTCCAGGTCTTCTCTGTGGGACGGGGCATGAAGCAATGCACGGATACCGGCCCACAGTGATGAGCAGTGTCCTTCTCTGCATTGCATTTGTACATGAAATCCACCTTGAACAAGTCGAGGTAGGACCCGTCCTGACCAGTCACACTCCGGTACAGACGGTATTGTCCATAGATGGAGGCTGCCTCGATGAAGATCTTCAGCAGTAGTGTGATCACATAAGTGAACAGGAGCTTCCCTTTGGTCTTCACTTGGCCGTTCTTCTCACTGCGGGTGACGTGTGTCACGTGACCCAGGTAGATCAGGGTGGGAAACGCCACAAAGAGGAGCTGCAGCGTCCAGATGCGGACGGGGTTGATGGGGAAGGCATCACCATAACATCGATCTCTGCAATAGGGCAATTTTGTCATATCTAAAGAGGAAGCCAAAATGATATTAGTTTGTAATGAGCAGTGAAATTTTGCCCCGTCACCAAACACGTCGCCAGCAAAAAAATACAGCACCATGATGCGTAACAGGAAGAGGACGGTCAAGCCGATGGTCCCGATGAAGTTGGTGTGAGCCTGGGCGTTGTCCAGTAACCTGGACACGAAGCCCAATTCTCTCTGCATGATCCTAGATGGCATGGCACAAGAACTTCTGCTGGAAGTGACCAAATAGTAATAAGCGATGAGAAGAGACGATATATATTTAATGAATGAATATGTAGAGTTAACCTGACTTTATATGGCCTCCCTTTTGCCTCTGACATCACATGATGTCACGCTGAGTCATGCATGTCCAAATATGGAGTCTTTGTTGTCTGACATCACAAGTAACCATGGTGATCTGCAGTAATGTAAACAATGTTGACATTAGATCGCCATGGTTACCCAATGTTGACATTAGATCGCCATGGTTACCCAAGAGGTCAGAGTGATCCAGGCCTCCATATTTGGACCAGACTTTCTACTTGTCACAATCACTGATATCGGGCATCTCCATATATGGGTATAACGAGGACAAGTTTTGACAAATACAGAGATCTCCATATATGGGAATAATATCAGTCTGTTTTATTAAAATTTTTAGGAGTTAAAGTCTTATGAAAGAATATATATTCAAAGATTTGTGCCGCATTTTCACGATAAAAAAAAGCTATGAGCTTGTGGATCTGCTATTTTTCAATAGCTAAAGTATAACATAATGCTTAGTTAAAACACCAAAAGGGGTTCCCGCCCATGTATGGGTTAAAGATGGAGTGCCACAAATCTTTTACAATTTAGGCATTTATCAGACGCTCTTAATCCAGAGCGACTTACATTAAGCAAGAACAAAAAAAGCATCACATAAAAAGCATTTATCATGAAACATGCATAAGCTAAGAAAGTAACAGTGGAATATATATATAATGAAACTATACATATATACTATACTATGCTATACATATGTACTATGACGTGCTATGACTACATACAATGCAATTATAGTGCTGTCTACATAACATGGTATAAGTCTATATCAAATCCGATTGATTTTATAAAATATTTAAGCGTATGGCAACTTGGCAAGTTAACTGGTGGTTAGTAGCTCGTTTGGTGCTCAAACCAGAGGGAAACCAGCGGTAGAAAGGCAAGCAAGCAAGTCTCCCACCGTCCACTGTTCTCTACTGTAGGCTACTGCCTGCAGTGCAGTGCAGGACTGCGGGGCAGCTAGCTACACGCTGCTCTGTCCTCGTACACACATGATCTGTTCTGTCTGTGTTTCATGGCCGCCTCAGGCTCAATGCTTTTCCAATGGAAGTCACGTGGTTTGACACGTGTGTACGAGGCCTCTGAGTCTGAAATGCCAGTGCGATGCGACCCCGTCTCCAGTCCTCCTCCTGTCACAAGTGAATCGCCTAGCGCAGCCCTCTTCATAATAAATACATACATGTATACACAATCACATTATTGCTATTTTTATTATAATAACCCTTTTTTTTTTTAAGAACAAAATCGCGGAAAATCACCGAGCCCGAGGCTCGGCCCGGCCCGACTAATTAGCATAATTTCTGGGGACCGGCCCGAAAACGTCGGGCCTGGTCGGGTTCGGACAGAGTTTGAGAACTTTACTACATATTACACCCACACCTCATCCCTTTTCTGTTCAAATAAATCCATGGTATCCAGGCCTTGCTGTGAACTTTTACTCTTTTATGGTTTTAGGCTGTTTTATTAATGTCCATTTTTAAATCCATTTTACCATTGTGTTTTAGAGTATGGTTTTGGACCATGGTTTAGGTATGCGTTCTGGTCTAACTTGGACTCATAGTCCCCAGTGAATAGGCAGGTTGCCCTTCACTGGTAACCCTATTTTGGAATTCTTTTTAAATATATGAAGGTATTGTGGGCTGGGATTTTACAAAAAAGCCCCCCTTTTAAATACATACATACATACATAGTATACATACATACATACATACATCTCAGAAGTTTAAGCAGTTTTTAAGGACCCACTTTTAGGCCAGTGCAACAGAGCATGCTTTTGCCTTTTTTTAAACCCTACCCATTTTAACCAAATACATACATACATAGTTCATGGTACAATTTTTTGGTATCCTACCCACACTGTGCAAATATATCAAGAGACCTAATAAGACCCATTTTCTGAATGTCTCCAGGTTTTCTTCAGAATATTTATGCGACGAGTCGACACTGATTTACTACGACACTAGATTAGGAGTCCAACTAGTACTAGTGGTTCTGATTTACTACGACACTAGATTAGGAGTCCAACTAGTACTAGTGGTTCTGATTTACTACGACACTAGATTAGGAGTCCAACTATACTAAAAGGCTTTCTTACCTTTCTTTGTAGTTGTTACGTCCCCACCAGAGAGGTCCAGGTGTTATTTTGTGCAAAAGCTCCTTATTGGCTATTTCCCCCTGCTAATTCGCTTAATTCCATCACTCAATTTTATTTATTTTTTGTATACCGGTATATCCTCTCTTCATAATGTAAATAATATCCCAAGCGGCACACTTTACTACTTATTTCGATGGAAATAAGCGAATTACACACCCCATAGCCCCATTCAATTCAAAATCAGCTCCATATATGGGCACAGAGGGGCCATGCCCATACATGAGCATTTACTGATAACATCCGATATCTCCATATTTGGGCATAAAGGGACAAGGCCTGGCAGATACAGATCTCCATATTTGGGCATAAAGGGCCAAAGGCCTGACCGATACAGAGATCTCCATATTTGGGCATAGAAGTCACAAGGCCGATACAGAATACACAAGGACAGATACAGAATTATCCATATATATGGGCGTAAAAGGGACAAAGCCTGTCAGATGCAGATAGATATATCCATATTTGGGCATATCGTCATGCCCATATGATGTCATTGATTTAACAGAGAGACAAAATAGGCCAGGCCAGGTTTATTCACCACGATTAACATATACATTAACAATAGTATGGACCCACATTTTGTTATTACAACTTTTGTTTTTTCACTTTCAGATTATTATTCTTTTGTACAATGGAGAGCGAATAGAATAGAGTAACTATTCTCAGGCTGCTTTGCGGCCTGAGAATCTGCATGTTGTTGATTCATTGTCCAGCTGTGTCCAACGGCTAGGGAGGCTAGTAGCAGATTGTTTAGAGGAGGTGGATTGTCTGTATTGACGTAGACGTTATGTTTAGAGGAGACGTTGTGTTTAGAGGAGGTGGATTGTCTGTATTGTAGACGTTAGCAGGTCAGGTCAGCCTGTCGATGGTGAATCAGTTTTTCGGGGGTTGTGGCACTGAGCCCTGACATGACATTAATAGGATAAGAGGAACAACGCTGTGTAAACAGGCAGTAGACTAAGGGGTAAAATGATGATATGGGAGAATAAGGTGAGAATATGAATGACACGGCCTGGCCCAAAGTTCAGGAGGATATGGGACATCGGCCACTGGGCATTAGTTTGTAAACAGATAAGACATTATTATCTAACAACTTATTTTATTTATTCATTTTTCATTTGTTTAGAGAAGTTGAACTTTCTGTATTGTCGTAGACGTTGTCGGGTCAGAGTGTCTGATGATTAAGAGCTATTTCTTCGGGGGTTGCGGCGCTGGGAGTTTGGTTCTTTTGGTAAGAGAGGTCAGAGCTGCTGCTGCTCCGTCATCTTCATCCAGACCTCCAGAGCTGCTCCGTCCCGGCAGGTTCTCCATCTCAACGAGGACATTGTTGTCCTGCAACATGGCGCTGTTGTAGCTGGGAGCGTTGCAGCCTGACTGGCTGTCCTCCACCTCCTCCTCCACCTCCCTGGAGTCGTTGCGTCTCCTGCAGATCCTGAAGCAGCACTTCATCTTGCAGATCAGGTACAGCATCTCGATGACGTTGAGGAACACGGAGAAACAGGCCACACCCGCCATGTACCTGATGGTCCAGGTCTTCTCTGTGGGACGGGGCATGTAGCACTCTGTGTCATCTCGACATAGATGGGTACGGTCATTCTCTGCATTGCACATGTAAATGTAATCCACCTTGAACAAGTCGAGGTAGGACCCGTCCTGACCAGGTACGGGTACTCTCCGGTACAGACGGTACTGTCCATAGATAGAGGCCGCCTCGATGAGGATCTTCAGCAGTAGTGTGCTCACATAAGTGAACAGGAGCTTCCCTTTGATCTTCACGTGGCCGTTCTTGTCCGTGTACCTGATTCTTTTCAGCTTCCTGCCTCTACGAGGCGCGGGGCTTTCCAGCTGGTCCCTGAGCTTCTTCTCACTGCGGGTGACGTGCGTCACTTGACCCAGGAAGATCAGGGTGGGAACCGCCACAAAGATGAGCTGCATCGTCCAGAAGCGGACGGGTGAGATGGGGAAGGCCTCATCGTAACATTGCTTTGTGCACGCGGGCGTTTCTTTTCTCATGCAGCGAAATTGTTTCTCGTCATCAAACACGTCGTCGGCTGCAAAATACAGCACCATGATGCGTAACAGGAAGAGGACGGTCAAGCCGATGGTCCCGATGAAGTTGGTGTGAGTGTCGGCGTTGTCCAGTAACCTGGACAGGTAGACCCATTCTCTCATGATCCTAGATGGCACAAGAACTTCTGCTGGAAGTGACCAAATAAATCTCAACAGGTCTAACTGTAAGAAGCGATGAGAAGAGACGATATATATTTAATGAATGAATATGTAGAGTTAACCTGACTTTATATGGCCTCTGACATCACATGATGTCACGCTGAGTCATGCATGTCCAAATATGGAGTCTTTGTTGTCTGACATCACAAGTAACCATGGTGATCTGCAGTAATGTAAACAATGTTGACATTACATCGCCATGGTTACCCAATGTTGACATTACATCGCCATGGTTACCCAATGTTGACATTAGATCACCATGGTTACCCAATGTTGACATTACATCGCCATAATGGTTACCCAATGTTGACATTACATCGCCATGGTTACCCAATGTTGACATTACATCGCCATGGTTACCCAATGTTGACATTAGATCACCATGGTTACCCAATGTTGACATTACATCGCCATGGTTACCCAATGTTGACATTACATCGCCATGGTTACCCAATGTTGACATTACATCGCCATGGTTACCCAAGAGGTCAGAGTGATCCAGGACTCCATATTTGGACATGACTTTCTGCTAGGCAATCACAGGTGAAGAGATCTCCATATTTGGGCATATTGATATCAGGGATCTCCATATTTGGACATAGTTAAGATCTTTATTGTCACTGTATGAGACATTCAGTGCTTCCATAACACAAACCCATCAGTATCAACAGAGAGAAAAAACAGGACAAAGAAAGAAACACTGATGGGGCTAAAACGTCATGGAATAAAACTGTTAGTCCGTCACACTCTATATTAGGCATCTCCATATATGGGCATTAACAGGCTGACAAATACAGAGACCTCTATATATGGGCATAATATCTGTTTTATTGACACTCCATACAAGTACAGAATGGAACGTTTACGAATGTATATGTACCTAACAAATAACATTTTTCAAGGCCATACCCTGTAAGTTGAGACTCATGTAAATTGAGAAAGCCCGGAGGGGCGAAACATTGTATTAGGTTGAAATAAAAAAGTGCGGACATTCCACTTTTTTCTTCATTTAACAAATAACATCCCATAGCTGGGTGTACGAATATATATATGTAGTTAGGAAAAATTGAGTTAATCCAAGGTGTGTGTGTGTGTGTGTGTGTGTGTGTGTGTGTGTAGATTCAGCTAGTGGAGGACTCCACTGCCTCAACACCTGAACCCCCTGATGTTGCTGCTGTCCCCTCCAAGCTGCCCAAGCTGAGAGGTAAGACCTGCACTACGAGCCTCGTTTACCTCCAGCAGCTGTTAGAGGACGCCTAGATAGAGACGCCTGGACTGGAGGTGTCTTCCTGTCGCTTCCTGCCGTGTACAGTATATGTGTCCTATTCGTCAAACCACAGAGTAGTTAATAATTCTGCCATTTTCCTTCTTGTCTTTTCCTCAGAGACGTCGGAGACTCCGAAAACCTCCAAACAGGTAATAAATGCAGCCTTGTGTCCCCAACATCAACACAGCCTGTTATCTCTCCTAATGGTGCCAACATCAACACAGCCTGTTGTCTCTCCTAATGGTACCAACATCAATACAGCGTGGAACTGTGGACAAACTCTAATCCAACGACAACAAAATATTCCTTCGTTTTGGGTCTGAGAGGCTAAATATCATCAAATGGTGGTCCGTGGCTCAAATGGGTATGAGAGGCTAAATGTCATCAAATGGTGGTCCGTGGTAGCCTGACACTCAGCCTGAATTTTCATTTAGTTTTAACTCCATTATTCAGTCTGAACGCCCTCCCTACTACAACCGTTTCTGGGATGGGCGTTGCCAAAGAGGCAGTCTTCGGTGATTGGTTCATACCAACCAATCAGAATAGTAGGAAAGCAGATGACGTTGTTGTCAATCATGTGGCTATGGCTAACCCGTTTGCTAACCAAACAAACACAGCCGACGAGCGCTACTAGTATGTAAACAACAACAGCTACTAGCATGTAAACAAACACAGCCAACGAGCGCTACTAGCATGTAAACAAAACACAGCCAACGAGCACTACTAGCATGTAAACAAACACAGCCAACGAGCGCTACTAATATGTAAACAAAACACAGCCAACGAGCGCTACTAGCATGTAAACAAAACACAGCCAATGAGCGCTACTAGCATGTAAACAAAACACAGCCAACGAGCGCTACTAGTATGTAAACAAAAGCGGTAAAATATGTCGGATGATGATGTTTATAAAACCTCTCGTGTCTTCAAAGAAACTATTTATCATACGTCGATTTAATAGCCAGATTGATACGGTCGTGAGTCACCGCAGTGGGGGCAGCCATGTTTGTTTGTGTCTGGACGGCACTGTTGTTTGACGTCATCGAGTTGAAACAACGCTGATTCGTCGGTTGGATTTTAGGAATTTGTCTCTTAGGGTTTAGGGTTAGGTTGTCTCTTAGCTTCCTCTCCACCCTGAACCACCTGAGAGACCTTGGGCTGTATTTTGCGTGTCTTAAGTACCAGGTCTTATTACTTAACTTAAGACCTGGAGGTGTGATCAATGCCATTTGGCTATTCTGAGTGGCCAAAGAGCATTAACCACGCCTCCAGGTCTTAAGTTAAGTAATAAGACCTGGTACTTAAGACACACAAAATACAGCCCCTTGTCTCTTAGGGTTTAGGGTTAGGTTGTCTCTTATAGCTTCCTCTCCACCCTGAACCACCTGAGAGACCTTGTATCTTCCTCCTCTTGATCTGTCATCTCTCTCTTTTTGTCCTCTGAATACTTTGCAGACGCCTGTGAGCATTAAGAAGGTAGCAGAAATTCAAAGTTGTCACATTCACTGGTGTTTGTCTTCATGCAGAAATTCAAAGTTGTCACATTCACTGGTGTTTCTTTTTAGTTTATGTATTTAGTTTTTTTTTCTTCATACCACTTGCACGTGATATATCTGGCTGTCTGTTTCCGTCAGGGTGACGCCTCACTGACTCAATGTGTTGACAGTTGACTGGCATCCTTTTGTTGTCCTTGCATCATTTTTAATGTTTGTAGTTGCAGACATATTTTGTGAATTTGGCAGGAATGCGCGATACTGGACATTATTTTACTAGGAATGCACCATATTACGTTACTATCTATCCTTACTTTACACCTGTCATGCCGTGACAGTGTTTGTGGGTACAGAGGCTGATTTAAAAAGAATCTCTCTCTCTCTCTCTCTCTCTCTGTCTCTGTCTCTGTCTCTGTCTCTGTCTCTGTCTCTGTCTCTCTCTCTCTCTCTCTGTCTCTGTCTCTGTCTCTCTCTCTCTCTCTCTCTCTCTCTCTCTCGATAGTGATTTATTAGGTCCACTGATGCACACATTGGTTACAACTTAGTAGTAATTTGTTTTTACTCAACATTTATACGACTTTCTTTTCATTATTTTGCTTCAGATTCATGTACCGGTAATCGTGCATCCATAATTTGTGCTGGTTAATGGTGCATCCATAATTTGTGCTGGTTAATGGTGCATCCATATGTTGTGGTGGTTAATGGTGCATCCATATGTTGTGGTGGTTAATGGTGCATCCATATGTTGTGGTGGTTAATGGTGCATCCATATGTTGTGCTGGTTAATGGTGCATCCATATGTTGTGCTGGTTAATGGTGCATCCATATGTTGTGGTTAATGGTGCATCCATATGTTGTGGTGGTTAATGGTGCATCCATATGTTGTGGTTAATGGTGCATCCATATGTTGTGCTGGTTAATGGTGCATCCATATGTTGTGGTTAATGGTGCATCCATATGTTGTGGTTAATGGTGCATCCATATGTTGTGGTGGTTAATGGTGCATCCATATGTTGTGGTTAATGGTGCATCCATATGTTGTGCTGGTTAATGGTGCATCCATATGTTGTGCTGGTTAATGGTACATCCATATGTTGTGGTTAATGGTGCATCCATATGTTGTGGTGGTTAATGGTGCATCCATATGTTGTGGTTAATGGTGCATCCATATGTTGTGCTGGTTAATGGTGCATCCATATGTTGTGGTTAATGGTGCATCCATATGTTGTGCTGGTTAATGGTGCATCCATATGTTGTGGTGGTTAATGGTGCATCCATATGTTGTGGTGGTTAATGGTGCATCCATATGTTGTGCTGGTTAATGGTGCATCCATATGTTGTGGTGGTTAATGGTGCATCCATATGTTGTGCTGGTTAATGGTGCATCCATATGTTGTGCTGGTTAATGGTACATCCATATGTTGTGGTTAATGGTGCATCCATATGTTGTGCTGGTTAATGGTGCATCCATATGTTGTGGTTAATGGTGCATCCATATGTTGTGGTTAATGGTGCATCCATATGTTGTGGTTAATGGTGCATCCATATGTTGTGGTTAATGGTGCATCCATATGTTGTGCTGGTTAATGGTGCATCCATATGTTGTGCTGGTTAATGGTGCATCCATATGTTGTGGTGGTTAATGGTGCATCCATATGTTGTGCTGGTTAATGGTGCATCCATATGTTGTTGTGGTTAATGGTGCATCCATATGTTGTGCTGGTTAATGGTGCATCCATATGTTGTGGTGGTTAATGGTGCATCCATATGTTGTGGTGGTTAATGGTGCATCCATATGTTGTGGTGGTTAATGGTGCATCCATATGTTGTGCTGGTTAATGGTGCATCCATATGTTGTGGTTAATGGTACATCCATATGTTGTGGTTAATGGTGCATCCATATGTTGTGGTGGTTAATGGTGCATCCATATGTTGTGCTGGTTAATGGTGCATCCATATGTTGTGGTGGTTAATGGTACATCCATATGTTGTGGTTAATGGTGCATCCATATGTTGTGGTGGTTAATGGTACATCCATATGTTGTGGTTAATGGTGCATCCATATGTTGTGCTGGTTAATGGTGCATCCATATGTTGTGGTGGTTAATGGTGCATCCATATGTTGTGCTGGTTAATGGTGCATCCATATGTTGTGCTGGTTAATGGTGCATCCATATGTTGTGGTGGTTAATGGTGCATCCATATGTTGTGGTGGTTAATGGTGCATCCATATGTTGTGCTGGTTAATGGTACATCCATATGTTGTGCTGGTTAATGGTGCATCCATATGTTGTGCTGGTTAATGGTACATCCATATGTTGTGGTTAATGGTGCATCCATATGTTGTGCTGGTTAATGGTACATCCATATGTTGTGGTTAATGGTGCATCCATATGTTGTGCTGGTTAATGGTGCATCCATATGTTGTGGTTAATGGTGCATCCGTATGTTGTGCTGGTTAATGGTGCATCCATATGTTGTGGTGGTTAATGGTGCATCCATATGTTGTGCTGGTTAATGGTGCATCCATATGTTGTGGTGTTTAATGGTGCATCCATATGTTGTGTTAATTCACTGTGATGGACTATATAAGTGGTTAATTCACTGATGGTGTCACATTTTGGTACTTTTAAATGTTTTTGTCGCATGAATTCACGTTCAATTAAACTGGTTAATGTTAATTAAACAGTGATTAATGTTAAGTAAACGGTTGATGTTAATTAAACAGTGGTTAATGTTAATCAAAGTGGTTAACAAGGCTACTCTGCGGCTGACTTTAACATGACAATGTTTCCTCTGTGCTGCTAACCTGCTTTACTTACCTCTCCTCTCCTGCGCGTGCACGCGTCTATATGCACATGTGTGTATGTGTGTGTGTGTGTGTGTGTGTGTGTGTGCCTCCTCTCCACCTCCTCTCCCTGCCCAGCCTGCTCTCCGTCGCTCTGGAAAGGTGAGCTTGTCTACAGTTCAGAGGTCAGAGGTCAAAGACCACTGAAAAGTTCAATGTAGTCCAATTTGAATCTTGAGGATTTTGACGGTGCTTCAGTTTTCTGCTGTAATGATGAGGTTTCAGTGTTTAATGGTGAGGTTTCAGTGTTTAATGGTGAGGTTTCAGTGTTTAATGATGAGGTTTCAGTGTTTAATGGTGAGGTTTCAGTGTTTAATGGTGAGGTTTCAGTGTTTAATGGTGAGGTTTCAGTGTTTAATGATGAGGTTTGAGTGTTTAATGGTGAGGTTTCAGTGTTTAATGATTTTAAGGCAGTGGTGACAATGTAAGAACCTTTCAGACCTTTTTTAATGCCACACACACATCAAACGTAATCTCCACATCACGTCCACGTGTCAAATGAGAGTATGTTTCAACATACAGTGGAGCACACCGAAAGGCTCCTCCCAGCAGCCCTGGAGCCCGGCCCCTGCGGTCAGCACACCCAGAGGCCCCTCCCAGCAGCAGCAGTGGACCCCCGGCCGCCTGGTCTCGGCCTCTTCTCTCCCCTCCCTGCTGTCCCGTTCCTCCAGTCGGTCCCCCTTGGTGTGCTCGCCCTGGGTAACCGTGGTATGACCGTCTGTCATTCCACACTTAATGGTGGCCGTAGGGTTGGGGTCACTCGCTGTGTGGGGGCAGGGTCACACACAGTGTGGGCGTAGGGTTGGGGTCACTCGCTGTGTGGGGGCAGGGTCACACACAGTGTGGGCGTAGGGTCACACACAGTGTGGGCGTAGGGTTGGGTTCACTCTCTGTGTGGGGGAAGGGTCACACACAGTGTGGGCGTAGGCCGTAGGGTTGGGTTCACTCTCTGTGTGGGCGTAGGGTTGGGGTCACACACAGTGTGGGGGCAGGGTCACACACAGTGTGGGCGTAGGGTTGGGGTCACACACAGTGTGGGCGTAGGGTTGGGGTCACTCGCTGTGTGGGGGCAGGGTCACACACAGTGTGGGCGTAGGGTTGGGGTCACTCGCTGTGTGGGGGCAGGGTCACACACAGTGTGGGCGTAGGGTTGGGGTCACTCGCTGTGTGGGGGCAGGGTCACACACAGTGTGGGCGTAGGGTTGGGGTCACTCGCTGTGTGGGGGCAGGGTCACACACAGTGTGGGCGTAGGGTTGGGGTCACACACAGTGTGGGCGTAGGGTTGGGGTCACTCGCTGTGTGGGGGCAGGGTCACACACAGTGTGGGCGTAGGGTCACACACAGTGTGGGCGTAGGGTTGGGTTCACTCTCTGTGTGGGCGTAGGGTTGGGGTCACACACAGTGTGGGGGTAGGGTCACACACAGTGTGGGCGTAGGGTTGGGGTCACACACAGTGTGGGCGTAGGGTTGGGGTCACTCGCTGTGTGGGGGCAGGGTCACACACAGTGTGGGGGTAGGGTTGGGGTCACTCGCTGTGTGGGGGCCGGGTCACACACAGTGTGGGCGTAGGGTTGTGGTCACTCTCTGTGTGGGGGCAGGGTCACACACAGTGTGGGGGTAGGGTTGGGGTCACTCACAGTGTGGTTGGGGTCGCAGCGTGTGGTTTGGAAGGATGGAGCGACGTCAGTGTCAAATTGAAACAATCACAGGAGACTTTATGGATTAAAGAAAAAGCAATTCTCCTGAATGCTGCCTTCCTTCCTTCTGGCATGGAAAGGAGAGGAGGGCATTTTGCATTTCTTTCACCATGTAGTATAAATGCTGCACTTGTGGTCTGGAAAAGGGCAGTTGTTTTACAGACGGGTTAAAGGGCAGGGCCTGAAGCCCCCTTTGATGTCTGTGTGCACATCCCTGATCTTCTCTCTCTGTCTGACTTCTCTCTGGGACGTCCCTCCAGACTGACCCTCTGACCCTCTCCCTAACCGCCTCTTCTCTCTTTGGGCCGTCCTTCCAGACTCCTCTCCGACCCTCTCCCTAACCTCCTCTTCTCTCTTTGGGCCGTCCCTCCAGACTCCTCTCTGACCCTCTCCCTAACCTCCTCTTCTCCTTCCAGACTCCTCGGGCCAGCCTGTCCTCTCTGTCTGGGGGTGATGTCAGTGATGCGGGGCTGTCCTCCCAGGGTGCACTGGGAGGCCCCGTCATCCCCCAGCCCAGTGGGGGGTCTCCAGCCTCCTCCCAGCTGCCCTCTGCTGCCCAGAGCAAGGTGAGAGTCATACCCCTAACCCTAACCCCAGCCCTGTGGGGAGTCACCCCACTGCCTAGCCCCCTAGCTACCTGCATACCCCTAACCCCTCTGCTCAGAGCAAGGTTAGAGTCATACCCTATCCCCCATTTATATTTTACTCGTGATCAGAGCTTCCGTTGCTCCAGACTGTATGACGGAAGCATTTATATTTTACTCATGATCAGAGCTTCCGTTGCTCCAGACTGTACGACGGAAGCATTTATATTTTACTCATGATCAGAGCTTCCGTTGCTCCAGACTGTACGACGGAAGCATTTATATTTGACGCATGATCAGAGCTTCCGTTGCTCCAGACTGTACGACGGAAGCATTTATATTTACTCATGATCAGAGCTTCCGTTGCTCCAGACTGTACGACGGAAGCATTTATATTTTACTCATGATCAGAGCTTCCGTTGCTCCAGACTGTATGACGGAAGCATTTATATTTCACTCATGATCAGAGCTTCCGTTGCTCCAGACTGTATGACGGAAGCATTTATATTTCACTCATGATCAGAGCTTCCTTTGCTCCAGACTGTATGACGGAAGCATTTATATTTCACTCATGATCAGAGCTTCCGTTGCTCCAGACATTTATATTTCACTAATGATCAGAGCTTCCGTTGCTCCAGACTGTATGACGGAAGCATTTATATTTCACTCATGATCAGAGCTTCCGTTGCTCCAGACTGTATGACGGAAGCATTTATATTTCACTCATGATCAGAGCTTCCGTTGCTCCAGACTGTATGACGGAAGCATTTATATTTCACTCATGATCAGAGCTTCCGTTGCTCCAGACTGTACGACGGAAGCATTTATATTTCACTCATGATCAGAGCTTCCGTTGCTCCAGACTGTACGACGGAAGCATTTATATTTGACTCATGATCAGAGCTTCCGTTGCTCCAGACTGTACGACGGAAGCATTTATATTTTACTCATGATCAGAGCTTCCGTTGCTCCAGACTGTACGACGGAAGCATTTATATTTGACTCATGATCAGAGCTTCCGTTGCTCCAGACTGTACGACGGAAGCATTTATATTTGACTCATGATCAGAGCTTCCGTTGCTCCAGACTGTACGACGGAAGCATTTATATTTCACTCATGATCAGAGCTTCCGTTGCTCCAGACTGTACGACGGAAGCATTTATATTTGACTCATGATCAGAGCTTCCGTTGCTCCAGACTGTACGACGGAAGCATTTATATTTGACTCATGATCAGAACTTCCGTTGCTCCAGACTGTATGACGGAAGCATTTATATTTGACCCATGATCAGAGCTTCCGTTGCTCCAGACTGTACTACGGAAGCATTTATATTAACTCTCTCCCTCCCAGGAGGAGGAGTCTCTACGCGGCCAGGTGAAGGACCTGGAGGAGAAGCTGGAGACTCTTAAGATGAAGCGGGCGGAGGACAAGGCCAAGCTGAAGGAGCTGGAGAAGCATAAGATCCAGATGGAGCAGCTCCAGGAGTGGAAGAACAAGATGCAGGAGCAGCAGAGCGAGCTGCAGAGGCAGCTGAAGGACGCCAAGAAGGTAAAGAGTTAAAACTAGGAGGTAACGAGTTAAAACTAGGAGGTAACGAATTAAAACTAGAAGGTAACGAGTTAAAACTAGGAGGTAAAGAGTTAAAACTAGGAGGTAAAGAGTTAAAACTAGGAGGTAACGAGTTAAAACTAGAAGGTAACGAATTAAAACTAGGAGGTAACGAGTTAAAACTAGAAGGTAATGAGTTAAAACTAGAAGGTAACGAGTTAAAACTAGAAGGTAACGAGTTAAAACTAGGAGGTAACGAGTTAAAACTAGGAGGTAACGAGTTAAAACTAGGAGGTAACGAGTTAAAACTAGAAGGTCTAGGAGGTAACGAGTTAAAACTAGGAGGTAAAGAGTTAAAACTAGGAGGTAAAGAGTTAAAACTAGGAGGTAAAGAGTTAAAACTAGGAGGTAAAGTGTTAAAACTAGGAGGTAAAGTGTTAAAACTAGGAGGTAAAGAGTTAAAACTAGGAGGTAAAGAGTTAAAACTAGGAGGTAACGAGTTAAAACTAGAAGGTAACGAGTTAAAACTAGGAGGTAACGAGTTAAAACTAGAAGGTAACGAATTAAAACTAGGAGGTAACGAGTTAAAACTAGAAGGTAACGAGTTAAAACTAGAAGGTAACGAGTTAAAACTAGAAGGTAACGAGTTAAAACTAGAAGGTAACGAGTTAAAACTAGGAGGTAACGAGTTAAAACTAGGAGGTAACGAGTTAAAACTAGAAGGTCTAGGAGGTAACGAGTTAAAACTAGGAGGTAACGAGTTAAAACTAGGAGGTAACGAGTTAAAACTAGGAGGTAAAGAGTTAAAACTAGAAGGTAACGAGTTAAAACTAGGAGGTAACGAGTTAAAACTAGGAGGTAAAGAGTTAAAACTAGGAGGTAAAGAGTTAAAACTAGGAGGTAAAGAGTTAAAACTAGGAGGTAACGAGTTAAAACTAGGAGGTAACGAGTTAAAACTAGGAGGTAACGAGTTAAAACTAGGAGGTAACGAGTTAAAACTAGAAGGTAACGAGTTAAAACTAGAAGGTAAAGAGTTAAAACTAGGAGGTAAAGAGTTAAAACTAGGAGGTAACGAGTTAAAACTAGGAGGTAACGAGTTAAAACTAGAAGGTAACGAGTTAAAACTAGGAGGTAACGAGTTAAAACTAGGAGGTAACGAGTTAAAACTAGGAGGTAACGAGTTAAAACTAGGAGGTAACGAGTTAAAACTAGGAGGTAACGAGTTAAAACTAGGAGGTAACGAGTTAAAACTAGGAGGTAAAGAGAGGTAAAGAGTTAAAACTAGGAGGTAACGAGTTAAAACTAGGAGGTAACGAGTTAAAACTAGGAGGTAACGAGTTAAAACTAGGAGGTAACGAATTAAAACTAGAAGGTAACGAGTTAAAACTAGAAGGTAACGAGTTAAAACTAGAAGGTAACGAGTTAAAACTAGAAGGTAACGAGTTAAAACTAGGAGGTAACGAGTTAAAACTAGGAGGTAACGAGTTAAAACTAGAAGGTAAAGAGTTAAAACTAGGAGGTAACGAATTAAAACTAGAAGGTAACGAGTTAAAACTAGAAGGTAACGAGTTAAAACTAGAAGGTAACGAGTTAAAACTAGAAGGTAAAGAGTTAAAACTAGGAGGTAACGAGTTAAAACTAGAAGGTAACGAGTTAAAACTAGAAGGTAACGAGTTAAAACTAGAATGTAACAGTGTTAGAGCGAGATGCAGACTCCCTAGATAACCCTAACCCCAGATAACCCTAACCCCAGATGACCCTAACCCTAAAGCATAGTCCTTACTCCGCGTCTCCCCAGGAAGCGCGCGAGGCCCAGGAGGGTAAGGACCACTACATGGAGGAGATGGCGGACACGGCGGACGCCATCGAGATGGCCACGCTGGACAAAGAGATGGCCGAGGAGCGAGCGGAGAGCCTCCAGGCCGAGGTGGAAGGCCTGAAGGAGAAGCTGGAGGAGATGTCCATGGACCTGGAGATCATCAAGCACGAGATCGAGGAGAAAGGTTGGTTCCTCATGAGATAGAGGAGAAAGGTTTGTTCTTCATGAGATAGAGGAGAGGTTTGTTCCTCATGAGATAGAGGAGAGGTTTGTTCCTCATGAGATAGAGGAGAGGTTTGTTCTTCATGAGATAGAGGAGAGGTTTGTTCTTCATGAGATAGAGCAGAAAGGTTGGTTCTTCATGAGATAGAGGAGAGGTTTGTTCTTCATGAGATAGAGGAGAGGTTTGTTCTTCATGAGATAGAGGAGAGGTTTGTTCTTCATGAGATAGAGGAGAGGTTTGTTCCTCATGAGATAGAGGAGAAAGGTTTGTTCTTCATGAGATAGAGGAGAGGTTTGTTCTTCATGAGATAGAGGAGAGGTTTGTTCTTCAAGAGATAGAGGAGAGGTTTGTTCTTCATGAGATAGAGGAGAGGTTTGTTCCTCATGAGATAGAGGAGAGGTTTGTTCTTCAAGAGATAGAGGAGAGGTTTGTTCTTCATGAGATAGAGGAGAGGTTTGTTCTTCATGAGATAGAGGAGAGGTTTGTTCTTCATGAGATAGAGGAGAGGTTTGTTCTTCATGAGATAGAGGAGAGGTTTGTTCTTCATGAGATAGAGGAGAGGTTTGTTCTTCATGAGATAGAGGAGAGGTTTGTTCCTCATGAGATAGAGGAGAGGTTTGTTCTTCATGAGATAGAGCAGAAAGGTTGGTTCTTCATGAGATAGAGGAGAGGTTTGTTCTTCAAGAGATAGAGGAGAGGTTTGTTCCTCATGAGATAGAGGAGAGGTTTGTTCTTCATGAGATAGAGGAGAGGTTTGTTCCTCATGAGATAGAGGAGAGGTTTGTTCCTCATGAGATAGAGGAGAGGTTTGTTCTTCATGAGATAGAGGAGAGGTTTGTTCCTCATGAGATAGAGGAGAGGTTTGTTCCTCATGAGATAGAGGAGAGGTTTGTTCTTCAAGAGATAGAGGAGAGGTTTGTTCCTCATGAGATAGAGGAGAGGTTTGTTCTTCATGAGATAGAGGAGAGGTTTGTTCTTCATGAGATAGAGGAGAGGTTTGTTCCTCATGAGATAGAGGAGAGGTTTGTTCCTCATGA
Organism: Protomyctophum bolini; assembly: GCF_963924005.1. Taxonomy (NCBI): domain Eukaryota; kingdom Metazoa; phylum Chordata; class Actinopteri; order Myctophiformes; family Myctophidae; genus Protomyctophum; species Protomyctophum bolini. The sequence goes on along the minus strand of NC_137863.1, from coordinate 270,823 downwards.
GATAGAGGAGAGGTTTGTTCTTCATGAGATAGAGGAGAGGTTTGTTCTTCATGAGATAGAGGAGAGGTTTGTTCTTCATGAGATAGAGGAGAGGTTTGTTCTTCATGAGATAGAGGAGAGGTTTGTTCTTCATGAGATAGAGGAGAGGTTTGTTCTTCATGAGATAGAGGAGAGGTTTGTTCTTCAAGAGATAGAGGAGAGGTTTGTTCTTCATGAGATAGAGGAGAGGTTGGTTCTTCATGAGATAGAGGAGAAAGGTTGGTTCTTCATGAGATAGAGGAGAGGTTTGTTCTTCATGAGATAGAGGAGAGGTTTGTTCTTCATGAGATAGAGGAGAGGTTTGTTCTTCAAGAGATAGAGCAGAAAGGTTGGTTCTTCATGAGATAGAGCAGAGGTTTGTTCCTCATGAGATAGAGGAGAGGTTTGTTCCTCATGAGATAGAGGAGAGGTTTGTTCTTCATGAGATAGAGGAGAGGTTTGTTCTTCATGAGATAGAGGAGAGGTTTGTTCTTCAAGAGATAGAGCAGAAAGGTTGGTTCTTCATGAGATAGAGGAGAGGTTTGTTCTTCATGAGATAGAGGAGAGGTTTGTTCTTCATGAGATAGAGGAGAGGTTTGTTCTTCATGAGATAGAGGAGAGGTTTGTTCTTCAAGAGATAGAGGAGAGGTTTGTTCCTCATGAGATAGAGGAGAGGTTTGTTCTTCATGAGATAGAGGAGAGGTTTGTTCCTCATGAGATAGAGGAGAGGTTTGTTCTTCATGAGATAGAGGAGAGGTTTGTTCTTCATGAGATAGAGGAGAGGTTTGTTCTTCATGAGATAGAGGAGAGGTTTGTTCCTCATGAGATAGAGGAGAGGTTTGTTCTTCATGAGATAGAGGAGAGGTTTGTTCCTCATGAGATAGAGGAGAGGTTTGTTCTTCATGAGATAGAGGAGAGGTTTGTTCTTCATGAGATAGAGGAGAGGTTTGTTCTTCAAGAGATAGAGGAGAGGTTTGTTCTTCATGAGATAGAGGAGAGGTTGGTTCTTCATGAGATAGAGGAGAAAGGTTGGTTCCTCATGAGATAGAGGAGAGGTTTGTTCTTCATGAGATAGAGGAGAGGTTTGTTCTTCATGAGATAGAGGAGAGGTTTGTTCTTCAAGAGATAGAGCAGAAAGGTTTGTTCTTCATGAGATAGAGGAGAGGTTTGTTCTTCAAGAGATAGAGCAGAAAGGTTTGTTCTTCATGAGATAGAGGAGAGGTTTGTTCTTCAAGAGATAGAGCAGAAAGGTTTGTTCTTCATGAGATAGAGCAGAAAGGTTTGTTCTTCATGAGATAGAGGAGAGGTTTGTTCTTCAAGAGATAGAGCAGAAAGGTTTGTTCTTCATGAGATAGAGGAGAGGTTTGTTCTTCATGAGATAGAGGAGAGGTTTGTTCTTCATGAGATAGAGCAGAGGTTTGTTCCTCATGAGATAGAGGAGAGGTTTGTTCCTCATGAGATAGAGGAGAGGTTTGTTCTTCATGAGATAGAGGAGAGGTTTGTTCTTCATGAGATAGAGGAGAGGTTTGTTCTTCAAGAGATAGAGCAGAAAGGTTGGTTCTTCATGAGATAGAGGAGAGGTTTGTTCTTCATGAGATAGAGGAGAGGTTTGTTCTTCATGAGATAGAGGAGAGGTTTGTTCCTCATGAGATAGAGGAGAGGTTTGTTCTTCATGAGATAGAGGAGAGGTTTGTTCTTCATGAGATAGAGGAGAGGTTTGTTCCTCATGAGATAGAGCAGAAAGGTTGGTTCTTCATGAGATAGAGGAGAGGTTTGTTCTTCATGAGATAGAGGAGAGGTTTGTTCTTCATGAGATAGAGGAGAGGTTTGTTCCTCATGAGATAGAGGAGAGGTTTGTTCTTCATGAGATAGAGGAGAGGTTTGTTCCTCATGAGATAGAGGAGAGGTTTGTTCCTCATGAGATAGAGGAGAGGTTTGTTCCTCATGAGATAGAGGAGAGGTTTGTTCTTCATGAGATAGAGGAGAGGTTTGTTCCTCATGAGATAGAGGAGAGGTTTGTTCTTCATGAGATAGAGGAGAGGTTTGTTCCTCATGAGATAGAGCAGAAAGGTTTGTTCTTCATGAGATAGAGGAGAGGTTTGTTCCTCATGAGATAGAGGAGAGGTTTGTTCTTCATGAGATAGAGGAGAGGTTTGTTCTTCATGAGATAGAGGAGAGGTTTGTTCCTCATGAGATAGAGGAGAGGTTTGTTCCTCATGAGATAGAGCAGAAAGGTTTGTTCTTCATGAGATAGAGCAGAAAGGTTGGTTCTTCATGAGATAGAGCAGAAAGGTTGGTTCTTCATGAGATAGAGGAGAGGTTTGTTCTTCATGAGATAGAGGAGAGGTTTGTTCTTCATGAGATAGAGGAGAGGTTTGTTCTTCATGAGATAGAGGAGAGGTTTGTTCTTCATGAGATAGAGCAGAAAGGTTGGTTCTTCATGAGATAGAGCAGAAAGGTTGGTTCTTCATGAGATAGAGGAGAGGTTTGTTCTTCATGAGATAGAGGAGAGGTTTGTTCCTCATGAGATAGAGGAGAGGTTTGTTCTTCAAGAGATAGAGGAGAGGTTTGTTCTTCAAGAGATAGAGCAGAAAGGTTGGTTCTTCATGAGATAGAGGAGAGGTTTGTTCCTCATGAGATAGAGGAGAGGTTTGTTCTTCATGAGATAGAGGAGAGGTTTGTTCTTCATGAGATAGAGGAGAGGTTTGTTCCTCATGAGATAGAGGAGAGGTTTGTTCCTCATGAGATAGAGGAGAGGTTTGTTCTTCATGAGATAGAGGAGAGGTTTGTTCTTCATGAGATAGAGGAGAGGTTTGTTCCTCATGAGATAGAGGAGAGGTTTGTTCTTCATGAGATAGAGGAGAGGTTTGTTCTTCAAGAGATAGAGGAGAGGTTTGTTCCTCATGAGATAGAGGAGAGGTTTGTTCTTCATGAGATAGAGGAGAGGTTTGTTCCTCATGAGATAGAGGAGAGGTTTGTTCCTCATGAGATAGAGGAGAGGTTTGTTCTTCATGAGATAGAGGAGAGGTTTGTTCTTCATGAGATAGAGGAGAAAGGTTTGTTCTTCATGAGATAGAGAGGTTTGTTCCTCATGAGATAGAGGAGAGGTTTGTTCCTCATGAGATAGAGGAGAGGTTTGTTCTTCATGAGATAGAGGAGAGGTTTGTTCCTCATGAGATAGAGGAGAGGTTTGTTCTTCATGAGATAGAGGAGAGGTTTGTTCTTCATGAGATAGAGGAGAAAGGTTGGTTCTTCATGAGATAGAGGAGAGGTTTGTTCTTCATGAGATAGAGGAGAAAGGTTGGTTCTTCATGAGATAGAGGAGAGGTTTGTTCTTCATGAGATAGAGGAGAAAGGTTGGTTCTTCATGAGATAGAGGAGAGGTTTGTTCTTCATGAGATAGAGGAGAAAGGTTGGTGGAGGAGATAAAATACCTCCATCTGTCCCTCTCTCCTCCCTCTCTCCTCTCTCTCTCCTCCACCCAGGTACAGACGGAGCAGCCTCCTCCTACCATGTGAAGCTAATGTCTCTCTATCTCTCTCTCTCTCCAGGTACAGACGGAGCAGCCTCCTCCTACCAGGTGAAACAGTTGGAGGAACAGAACGGAAGGCTGAAGGAGGCCCTGGTCAGGTCAGTCTCTCCTGTCTCACATCTCTCCTGTCTCACCCCTCTCCTGTCTCACCCCTACAGGATGCGAGACCTGTCTCACTCTCTCTCCTGTCTCACCCCTCCAGGATGCGAGACCTGTCCTCCTCAGAGAAGCAGGAACACGTGAAGCTCCAGAAACAGATGGAGAAGAAGAACTGTGAGCTGGACACGCTGAGGAGTTACCGAGAGAAACTCCAGGAGGACATGAAGGAGGCAGAGGGGACCATCGACGAGCTGAAAGAACAGGTTATTAGTAATACTACACCTGAGCTGAAAACACATGACGACATGTCAGCAGGTAGAGACTGAGGGAGGCTATCTTCAACAGGTAGAGACAGAGGGAGGCTATCTTCAACAGGAAAGGAAAGGAAAGCAAAGGTACTATGTTTACCCAGGGTAACTGGACTAAGCTCAATAACTTGTTTACAGCCAGGCATTTCATGGTAGAGGTTCAATGCCTTGTCCACGGGCACTTGAGCGGTGGTAATTTTAACGTGCGGGTCCGGGCATACGAACTAGCGACCTTCCGATATCGAGACCGCTCCGCAAACCGTTCGGCCACCGCTGCCTCCGGGTAGAGACAGAGGGAGGCTATCTTCTATTCTACCACAGGTCGTTTCGAGGAAGCAATCTGATTGGTTGAAACAGCCTTCTAGCCGGTGGTTAAACCACTACACACCACCACCTAATCAAAACAAAGAATTCAGCCGCTCTGTTCTCCCAGAGCGCTAGCAAACTCGGTGGCTAGGCTAGCTAGTTTATTGGGATATTTGTGGTCGTAGTGACTACATCTGTCATTAAAAAAATTTATTCTTTCAGCGATTTTCTTTGTTTTAAGGGTAACTGTGGTAGAATTGCAATATTACACTTGAGGGTGTGGGTTAACGTGATTATTGACACTTCAGTGATGCTTGCGGAACTTGACTCCGTCTCGTTCCTGACCGCATCCCTGTCGTGGCAATAATCACGTTAGCCCACACCCTCTCGTGTAATATTGCTTAAATACACATAATAATAATAATAATAATACATTTTATTTATATGGCGCCTTTCAGGTCACTCAAGGTCGCCTAACAAAACAGAAGAGAAATACAATATACAATACAATAAAACAAGTTTAAAATATACACAAATATACACAAAGGCCTGCAGCAGACTTCTACTCTAGGTGGGAGTACGCTTGTCTGAATAGGTGAGTTTTGAGGTGGGATTTGAAGGTGGGGAGTGAGTCCATGTTTCGAATGTCGGGGGGAAGGCTGTTCCAGAGGCGAGGGGCAGAGCGGCTGAAAGCTCTACCCCCCCATAGTGGACAAACGAGCTGGGGGAACAGTGAGGTTGGTGGAGGAGGCAGACCTAAGTGACCGGGTGGGAGTGTTGATATGGATGAGATCAGACAGGTATGGGGGGGAGAGGTTATGGATGGCATTGAATGTGTTGAGGAGGATCTTGTAGTCTATGCGGTATTTGATGGGTAGCCAGTGGAGTTGGGGAAGAACGGGGGTGATGTGGGAGATGGCAGGGGTTTTGGTGATGATGCGGGCTGCAGCGTTCTGGACCAGTTGGATTTTATGGAGGAGTTTGTGGGGGAGACCGAAGAGAAGGGAGTTACAGTAATCGAGGCGGGAGATGACCAGAGAAAGGACTAGGGTGGCAGTGTTGTTGGGGGTGAGTGAAGGGCGGAGGCGGTTTATGTTGCGGAGGTGAAAGTAGGCTGACCGGATGGTGTTATTGATGTGGGTATGAAAAGATAGGGTGCTGTCGAGGACGACACCCAGACTCTTGACCTGGGGGGAAGGGGAAACCGAGGAGTTGTCTATGGTGAGTGTAAAACTGGGCTGCTTAGTGAGTGAGGATTTGGTGCCAATGAGGGTTAACTCTGTTTTATTGCCATTTAGTTTGAGGAGGGATGAGGTGAACCAGTCTTTAATTTCGTGGAGACAGGCACAGAGGGAGGGTGGTGGGAGGGTGGAGGTAGGTGTGGAGGAGACATAGAGCTGGGTGTCGTCCGCGTAACAGTGAAAATTGATGTTGTGTTTGCGGAATATTGAGCCAAGTGGGAGGAGGTATATAATGAATAATATGGGGCCAAGGACAGAGCCTTGGGGAACACCAGAGGAGTGGGATATGAAAGATTTTAGCTGAATGAACTGAGTGCGG
>NC_137863.1:247500-260000 GCF_963924005.1 Protomyctophum bolini | reverse complement strand
AGAGATGGAGCTACATGTTAAATATATTCTGTGTTATCTGTCTTCCAGGCCATAGAGATGGAGCTACATGTTAAATATATTCTGTGTTATCTGTCTTCCAGGCCATAGAGATGGAGCTACATGTTATATGCTGTGTTATCTGTCTTCCAGGCCATAGAGATGCAGCTGCGTCAGATGGAGGTCTCCCAGGCCAACCGCCAGGTGTCTCTGCTGACGTCCTTCATGCCAGACTCCTTCCTGCGTCACGGAGGAGATCACGACTGCATCCTGGTGTTGCTGCTCATTCCACGGCTCATCTGTAAGGTGTGTGAGATCTGATAAACTATCTGTAAGGTGTGTGAGATCTGATAAACTATCTGTAAGGTGTGTGAGATCTGATAAACTATATCTGTAAGGTGTGTGAGATCTGATAAACTATATCTGTAAGGTGTGTGAGATCTGATAAACTATCTGTGAGGTGTGTGAGATCTGATAAACTATCTGTAAGGTGTGTGAGATCTGATAAACTATCTGTAAGGTGTGTGAGATCTGATAAACTATCTGTGAGGTGTGTGAGATCCAGTGATGGGGAAGTTACTTTTAAAAAGTAAGGAATTATAGTTCTCGTTACTTATCTAAAAAAAAGTAATTTGTTAGGCTTTGTGATGAATTCATCTCAATTAATCACATTTTAATCGCATATCAATAGGCCTATTTGACCTGAGCAGTGAGCTTTTTTTCTACATGGGCAATAAAACAAGTAGTAATAATAATAGTGATAATATTATTTACATAAAGACACTTTTCAAGGAGAACATGAGAAAACAAATAAAAACAACTTTATTAGAGAAAAACTAAGACTATGGAATAAAATAAATGAAAGTGGAATGAGATAGCAATATTCCAGAGGTGGGTTTGAATTTATAGGTGGTGGCATGTCTCTGAGTTTTGGGAAGTGCATCGTTTTGACAGGTCTGCCTGCTGTGGACAGTGAAACCCTGACCATTAAACACGGGTAGACGCAACGATACAGTCTATCATTCATTGTTAAAGCTCCAAATGATATTCCCATTCGTCTTTGTGTCTGCCCGTGTAAACACAGCGAGTGTGAGGGGTTGGGGAACGGATGGAAAGTACATAGTGTTAAAACTAACGTTAGCTCCCATGCTAGCTACTAGCTTCCCTCGTCAACAGAACACCACCACAGATCGGGTGGAAGCTGCTGCTATCACGTTGCTTGTGCCCGTGGATGGGAAATAAGATTTAAAAGGCTATGTAAGCGTGGATGAAAGGCAAAGCACAGATGTGTGCAATAAAGTTGTGTCGGATCTGCCTGTGCATTCCGTCTACTGCAGTGCGCGTGTGTTCTGTCAACTTCTGTGTTGTGAGTCTTGTCACTGGCTGCTGAATGCATAGTTAAAGAGCGTCATAAGCATGCGCCCTTCCTGCGCTGGAAGTAGCAGATCTACAAGTTATCTACCCGTCGCAATGCACAGCACGTTGGGCTTGTACATCTGTGTTTCTCCCGCAGTTTATATCGATTCACAACTTTATTTGCCCCCTTCACTTCAGCAGCACAGAGACGCCTGTGTGATAGACTCACGGAGCTGTATGGCGAGACTTTTTACACTGATCACATAAGTTGACATAACGCCATAACGCGGTTAACACACGCACAGTAATTATAGCGCCGTTATGGAATGGGAAATGTAAAGCGTTGGGTTACAGATGATTGCAAATAGTAGTTACGTTATGTAACGTAACGCGATGTAAGGGCGTTAGTCACAACACTGGTGAGATCCGATAAACTATCTGTAAGGTGTGTCATTTCCACACATCCGGTACATCCTGTACCCGGCCTGTACCCAGCCTGTACCCGGCCTGTACCCGGCCTGTACCCGGCCTGTACCCGGCCTGTACCCGGCCTGTACCCGGCCTGTACCCAGCCTGTACCCGGCCTGTACCCGGCCTGTACCCGGCCTGTACCCAGCCCGTATCCAGCCTGTACCCAGCCTGTACCCGGCCTGTACCCGGCCTGTACCCGGCCTGTACCCAGCCTCTACCCAGCATGTACCCAGCCTCTACCCAGCATGTACCCACAACACATCGGGGTGTCATAACGGTCGTTGTCATCTCCCCTGCAGGCGGAACTGATCAGCAAGCAGGCCCAGGAGAAGTTTGACCTGAACGGAGGAGAGACTCTGCAGGGACCGCCGATGAGAGGATCCAGAGGGGAGCAGCTCAGCTTCGCCTCTGGACTGGTCTACTCCCTGGGTCTGTTACAGTCTACACTGCACAAATACCTACAGTAAGTCTGTTACAGTCTAGGTCTGTTACAGTCTACACTACACAAATACCTACAGTAAGTCTGTTACAGTCTACACTGCACAAATACCTACAGTAAGTCTGTTACAGTCTACACTGCACAAATACCTACAGTAAGTCTGTTACAGTCTACACTACATAAATACCTACAGTAAGTCTGTTACAGTCTACACTACATAGATACCTACAGTAAGTCTGTTACAGTCTACACTACACAAATACCTACAGTAAGTCTGTTACAGTCTACACTGCACAAATACCTACAGTAAGTCTGTTACAGTCTACACTACATAAATACCTACAGTAAGTCTGTTACAGTCTACACTACATAAATACCTACAGTAAGTCCTGTCTGTTACAGTCTACACTACATAAATACCTACAGTAAGTCTGGTACAGTCTACACTACATAAATACCTACAGTAAGTCTGTTACAGTCTACACTACATACATACCTACAGTAAGTCTGTTACAGTCTACACTGCACAAATACCTACAGTAAGTCTGTTACAGTCTACACTACATAAATACCTACAGTAAGTCTGTTACTGTCTACACTGCACAAATACCTACAGTAAGTCTACAGTCTAGGCCTGTTACAGTCTACACTACATAAATACCTACAGTAAGTCTGTTACAGTCTACGCTACACAAATACCTACAGTAAGTCTGTTACAGTCTACACTACATAAATACATACAATAAGTCTGTTACAGTCTACGCTACACAAATACCTACAGTAAGTCTGTTACAGTCTACACTACATACATACCTACAGTAAGTCTGTTACAGTCTACACTGCACAAATACCTACAGTAAGTCTGTTACAGTCTAGGCCTGTTACAGTCTACACTACATAAATACCTACAGTAAGTCTGTTACAGTCTACGCTACACAAATACCTACAGTAAATCTGTTACAGTCTACACTACATAAATACCTACACTAAGTCTGTTACAGTCTACGCTACACAAATACCTACAGTAAGTCTGTTACAGTCTACACTACATAAATACCTACAGTAAGTCTGTTACAGTCTACACTACATAAATACCTACAGTAAGTCCTGTCTGGTACAGTCTACACTACATAAATACCTACAGTAAGTCTGTTACAGTCTACACTACATAAATACCAACAGTATTTAAGAGGGTCTTTAAGAGGACAGTGTGGGGGTCTTTCATCATGTCTTCCTCCCCCACAGGGCTCTGACCAGCTGTAATGTGGGGGTCTTTAAGAGGACAGTGTGGGGGTCTTTAGAGTCTTTAAGAGGTCTTTAAGGGGACTCAGAGATGTGTTTATCACCTCCAGGGCTCTGACCAGCTGTAATGTGGGGGTCTTTAAGAGGATGGGGACCCTGTACTCAGAGATGAGCGTCCATGAGCGTTCTCTGGATCACTTCATAGACCTGCTGCACAAAGACCAGCTGGACGAGACCATCCAGGTGGAGCCGCTGACCAAGGCCATCAAATACTACCAGGTATACTACCCCCTAAACCCTAACCGCTCACCCCCTAAACCCTAACCCCTACCCCTTACCCCCTAACCGCTGACCAAGGCCATCAAATACTACCAGGTAACCCCTACCCCCTAACCCTTTGGGAACCACTGTTCCAGCATCTGTACAGTCTCCTCCTGTCAGTAAACTGACTGTCTGTTGTCTTATTACAGTCTCCTCCTGTCAGTAAACTGACTGTCTGTTGTCTTATTACAGTCTCCTCCTGTCAGTAAACTGACTGTCTGTTGTCTTATTACAGTCTCCTCCTGTCAGTAAACTGACTGTCTGTTGTCTTATTACAGTCTCCTCCTGTCAGTAAACTGACTGTCTGTTGTCTTATTACAGTCTCCTCCTGTCAGTAAACTGTGACTGTCTGTTGTCTTATTGCAGTCTCCTCCTGTCAGTCAACTGACTGTCTGTTGTCTTATTACAGTCTCCTCCTGTCAGTAAACTGACTGTCTGTTGTCTTATTACAGTCTCCTCCTGTCAGTAAACTGACTGTCTGTTGTCTTATTGCAGTCTCCTCCTGTCAGTCAACTGACTGTCTGTTGTCTTATTACAGTCTCCTCCTGTCAGTAAACTGACTGTCTGTTGTCTTATTGCAGTCTCCTCCTGTCAGTCAACTGACTGTCTGTTGTCTTATTACAGTCTCCTCCTGTCAGTAAACTGACTGTCTGTTGTCTTATTGCAGTCTCCTCCTGTCAGTCAACTGACTGTCTGTTGTCTTATTACAGTCTCCTCCTGTCAGTAAACTGACTGTCTGTTGTCTTATTACAGTATCCTGTCAGTCAACTGACTGTCTGTTGTCTTATAACAGAATCATCCTTTCAGTAAACTGACTGTCTGTTGTCTTATTGCAGTCTCCTGTCAGTAAACTGACTGTCTGTTGTCTTATAACAGAATCCTCCTGTCAGTCAACTAACTGTCTGTTGTCTTATAACGGAATCATCCTGTCAGTCAACTGACTGTCTGTTGTCTTATAACAGTCTCCTGTCAGTAAACTGACTGTCTGTTGTCTTATTACAGTCTCCTCCTGTCAGTCAACTGACTGTATGTTGTCTTATAACAGTCTCCTGTCAGTAAACTGACTGTCTGTTGTCTTATTACAGTCTCCTCCTGTCAGTCAACTGACTGTATGTTGTCTTATAACGGAATCATCCTGTCAGTAAACTGACTGTCTGTTGTCTTATTACAGCCTCCTCCTGTCAGTAAACTGACTGTCTGTTGTCTTATTACAGCATCTGTACAGCATCCACCTGTTGGACCAATCAGAGGACTGCACCGTGCAGCTGTCCGACCACATCAAGGTAATTCAAACACTCCCGCGTTCTCAGATCAGATCAGATCAGATCAGATCAGCCAACACAGGGTTAGTCAACAACCTGTGCTGGAAGTAAGACTGTAACGGTAGCCACGCCCCTCAGAACATGGGACCATAATTTTCCAAAAATAATATTATGACATTAGAAATGAGACTTTAAACTAGTGACTGGAAGCAAAAAGTATTCATGACCATGTTTATTAAGATAATACAGTCTAGGTGAAGTTGGGCCCAAATACATGGACTTCTATGGGGCTATGGGTTTTTTTTTGGGCCCAATGACAGCGCCACAACAGGCCCATTATATGAACTGTCAGGAAATCCCGATTTCCTCAGTGGCTTCACAAAATATCTGTCTGACTGCCACCCTGGTCAGGAGATGTTAATGTTGTTGTGTTATTCAGTTCATCCAGAGCGCTCTAGACTGCGTCTCGGTGGAGTCCTGTGGTCCTTCCTATCTTCGGGTCAGGAGATGTTAATGTTGTTGTTGTGTTGTTTAGTTCATCCAGAGCGCTCTAGACTGCGTCTCGGTGGAGTCCTGTCGCCTGCGGTCCTTCCTGTCTTCGGGTCAGGAGAGCTCCAGCCTGGTCATCCTCCTGAAGGATCTGGACACTTCCTGTTCCGACGTCAGACACTTCTGTAAGAAGATCCGCCGCCGCATGCCTGGAACCGACGCCATGGGAGCGCCCAGCGCTGTGTCGTTTGGACCTCAGGTAACCCCTGACCCCTATGACCCCTAACCCTATGACCCCAGTGGGCAGTACCAGTCCCTCCCTGTCAGTGAAGCACAGCCAGTGATGCCTGATTTATTCTTCGTCGTACAACGTGTTCCGTGCTGAAATTAGCTGATCTGCAAGCTCACGACACGTTGTGAGCTTGTAGATCAGCTATTTTCAGCAAGCAGAGATATGCAGGCTGTGAGAACGCCTGCATAGGAATTAAGTCTATGGGCAGGCTGTGGTAATAATAAGGTTTTATATGTCTGGTCTGTGGTAATAATAAGGTTTTACACAGAGCCCATTGGTTCATGGGCTCTGGTTCATTGTGGTCATGTGACGGATGTGATTGACAGGTGTCGGAGGGGCTGACAGAGGTCAGAGGTCATCTCAGCAGGGTGGTGGCGGTGCTACAGGAAGTGGCCGCGTCCGGAGCGCAGATGGTCGCCGCGCTCTCCGAGCAGGAAGGAGTAAACGCCCTGAAGCTGGAGGACACGACCTTTAGCGCTGTGGAGCAGGTGACCTTTAACCTTTACTACTGGAGGTCACGACCTTCACCTCTGTGGAACAGGCAGACTTTATATTAACTTTAAACTGGATTAACAGGCAGACTTTATATTAACTTTAAACTGGATTAACGGGTAGACTTTATGTTACCCCCAAATGTTAAACTGGATTATACAACAGGTCGTTTCGAGGAAGCAATCTGATTGGCTGAAACAGCCTTCTAGCCGTGCTTCAAACCAGCATCATTAAACGGCTAATCAAAACAAACAATTCAGCTGCTCTGTTCTCCCAGAGAGCAGCAGACTGGGTGGCTAGGCTAGCTAGTTTCTGTTCTCCCAGAGAGCAGCAGACTGGGTGGCTAGGCTAGCTAGTTTCTGTTCTCTCAGAGCGCAGCAGACTGGGTGGCTACTGGCTAGGCTAGCTAGCTAGTTTCTGTTCTCCCAGAGATCAGCGGACTGGGTGGCTAGGCTAGCTAGTTTCTGTTCTCCCAGAGAGCAGCGGACTGGGTGGCTAGGCTAGCTAGTTTCTGTTCTCTCAGAGAGCAGCGGACTTGGGTGGCTAGGCTAGCTAGTTTCTGTTCTCCCAGAGAGCAGAAATGTATTGGGACATTTGTGGTCTTCAGTCTGTCTCTCACATGCTGTCAATACCTAACTCCCAGGATATGGGACAAGACTCCCAGGCACAAGATATATGATGTTCCGAGACTGCGATGCTAATGATCATTTTGTCATATTTTGACAGACACACACACACACACACACACACACCCTCTCTAAAGCGGATGTGTTTCCTCCTCCAGGTGTTTGGGTCCAAGGTTGATGCTCAGCAGTGTTTGCGTCAGTCCGTCAGCTCCGTCATCTCTACCATGAACAAGATGGCTACTGCCATGCAGGAGGGAGAGTACGATGCAGAGAAACCCCCCGTTAAGGTACGATACGATGCGGACAAACCCCTCATGCTTCCTTCAATGCATGAGGAGTCCAAGCTGCTTATTTTCACCTGACGGGGAGAGGGGGATTTCCCTGGTTGGACGTAGCATGTGGACCAGTTCCTTTCCCCTCCATCAGGTGCCCCGGCTGGCCAGGGGGAGGTAGTTTAGAGACCAGGATTACTGCATGTTTTTTGTGAGGGTACCTACCCTAGGGGACACGGGGAGAACATGTGAGGGTACCTACCCTAGGGGACACGGGGAGAACATGTGAGGGTACCTACCCTAGGGGACACGGGGAGAACATGTGAGGGTACCTACCCTAGGGGACACGGGGAGAACATGTGAGGGTACCTACCCTAGGGGACACGGGGAGAACATGTGAGGGTACCTAACCTAGGGGATACGGGGAGAACATGTGAGGGTACCTAACCTAGGGGACACGGGGAGAACATGTGAGGGTACCTACCCTAGGGGACACGGGGAGAACATGTGAGGGTACCTACCCTAGGGGACACGGGGAGAACATGTGAGGGTACCTACCCTAGGGGACACGGGGAGAACATGTGAGGGTACCTACCCTAGGGGACACGGGGAGAACATTCCACACAGAAAGGCCTTTTCGCCAACCCCACCTCGGCTATGGGCACTGATGATGTGGAGATCATCAATATGTCGTCAGTAAATGCATATTACTCACTGTGTGTGTGTGTGTGTGTGTGTGTGTGTGTGTGTGTGTGTGTCTGTGTGTCTGTGTGTGGGGTGTGATACCAGACTCCTCCAGTAGAGGTCAGGGCAGCAGCGGTCAGGGCAGAGATGATGGACTCTGAGGGTCTGGGAGTGAAGCTGGAGGACAGAGAGACGGTCGTCAAAGAACTGAAGAAATCCCTGAAGATCAAGGTCAGTAATTCTGGTGATTTAATCTAGGGGGCGCTAGAACCCCACGGCCCCAACGCCCCCCCCCCCCCCAGGGCGAAGAGCTGAGCAGATCCTAATAACCCCCTCCTCTCTCTCTCTCTCTCTCTCTCTCTCTCTCTCTCTCTCCCTCTATCTCTCTCTCCCCCTCAGGGGGAGGAGCTAAGCGAGGCCAGCGTGCGTCTCAGCCTCCTGGAGAAGAAGTTGGACACGTCGACCAGAGACGCAGACGACCGCGTGGAGAAGATCCAGACCAGACTGGACGACGGCCTGGCCCTGCTGAAGAAGAAGGAGAAGTAGGAACCATTAGTTACACTATAGAGACTAGACTACTTAGATCCAGACCAGACTGGACCACAGCCTGGTGTCCTCTTGTCCTCCAGGGAGTTTGAGGAGACCATGTTACATTAAATGTTGTCCTCCAGGGAGTTTGAGGAGACCGTGTTACATTAAATGTTGTCCTCCAGGGAGTTTGAGGAGACCATGGATGCCCTGCAGGCCGACATCGACCAGCTGGAGGCGGAGAAGGCTGAGTTGAAGCAGCGTCTCAGCAGCCAAACCAAGACCACCGTGGACAGCATCGCACAGCGAGGCCCGGCGGCCACTGGTATCGCCTCGCTGGTCCAAGGTTCCTCTGGAGGTGAGTTTACTGGTTCCTCTGGTTCCTCTGGTGGTGAGTTTACTGGTTCCTCTGGTTCCTCCGGAGGTGAGTTTACTGGTTCCTCTGGAGGTGAGTTTACTGGTTCCTCTGGTTCCTCTGGAGGTGAGTTTACTGGTTCCTCTGGTTCCTCTGGTGGTGAGTTTACTGGTTCCTCCGGAGGTGAGTTTACTGGTTCCTCTGGAGGTGAGTTTACTGGTTCCTCTGGAGGTGAGTTTACTGGTTCCTCTGGAGGTGAGTTTACTGGTTCCTCTGGAGGTGAGTTTACTGGTTCCTCTGGTTCCTCTGGAGGTGAGTTTACTGGTTCCTCTGGAGGTGAGTTTACTGGTTCCTCTGGAGGTGAGTTCACTGGTTCCTCTGGAGGTGAGTTCACTGGTTCCTCTGGAGGTGAGTTTACTGGTTCCTCTGGAGGTGAGTTTACTGGTTCCTCTGGAGGTGAGATTACTGGTTCCTCTGGAGGTGAGTTCACTGGTTCCTCTGGAGGTGAGTTTACTGGTTCCTCTGGAGGTGAGTTTACTGGTTCCTCTGGAGGTGAGTTTACTGGTTCCTCTGGAGGTGAGTTTACTGGTTCCTCTGAAGGTGAGTTCACTGGTTCCTCCGGAGGTGAGTTTACTGGTTCCTCCGGAGGTGAGTTTACTGGTTCCTCTGCGAGCTACGCGAGCTACCGGTAGCTCGCGGTAACCTTTCAAGTCAATCGCGAAGTGTCAGACCCATTGGAATGCAAATGCTTGCCTTTCAGGCTGCCTTTATATCCTACTCGTCTCTTTGTAAACGCTTCTGATTGTGATTGTGGGTGGGGGGGGGGGGGATGACGGGGACCAAACGGCGGTGAAAAGTTGACTTCACTGACTGATTTATAAACGGCTTTGAGTCATGACACGATAGCCAAGTAGCAACGCAGCACCGTATAGCCTACATTACTTCCATGTTGCGTAGCACTGTCCAATCTTTGGTATCTTTGGCAGCAGCAGCTGTAGGCTATTTTGTCACGATCGCGTTAAGGAAAACCAAACGCTACACGCGGTGCAGGATTATTATTTCATGTGAATCATGTCAAAATGAAAAGATGATGATGTGGTTGGCACACAGCGCAGCAGCAGCGCAGCACAGCGGCCCGAGAACACAATAAGAAATATAACATTATTATTCTCCTCCTCCAACAACTCGATAACGTTCTCATTTTAGTTTGTTACTCATTTTCTGAGCCATGCAAATAAACAACAACCAGCACTGACTGGAGACGGAGAGGTTCATGTGCCCTGCGCGTAAAGCGTAGATGATCAATTGTACTTTTAACACAATTCACATTATGAAACAGTAATAATAATGTTAGTGAAGTAGGTATGGAGACATGGGAAGACCTCTGTTACCAGAAACAGGACAGTCATTGCGTCAGCATGGATGTAGCCTCGGAAACACAGACGTTATATTTCCAGCACAGAGGTGAGGGGGGGTATCGTTTGGGGGTAACGTTTGCGGCTTCTATCCGTTACTTCTCTGACACAGCGCAGTTCAAACAGACTTCAGCCAGTACTTCTTCAACGACACTGCACGCTGAGAGCCACATACACAGCTGCATTTGGTTTTTAATTAAGGGCGCGTTCTGAATAGACCAGTCTGCAATGCAAACTAATAGGCGAGTGCACTCCAGGGCATATGCAAAGGGAAAGAATGACTTCTGTCCGTGACAATAATCAATGCTACAGTTTGAATTCTGTACACACGCACACATAGAGCAAAAAATATGATAAATATGAAATATGAAAACTTGTTGAAGTACAACGCATGAGTCAAGTAGCTGCTTTTGTATCAAACCCTTTCCTCTTTACTGAGCCTACTGTCATTGAACTGCTGTCCGATAAAATGCAGGATGTGTTTGCATTAACTTCAGATATTTAAATGGAGATTATTGGATTAGTAAGTGACTGTCACCTGCAGGTCAGAGCTAAAGAGAAGGAATTTTGGTCTCTTGTGAGCAGAGAAGTATCCCCTGATTGTGTCGTGTGCACTCAAGCTGCATGCCTACTTTGGTTCCACGTACTTATGTGAAATGGCCTTTTCACAAATGAAAATAATAAAATCCAAGTTTAGAACTCGTATGACTGACTCACATCTTAATGACACCCTCAGACTGGCAATCACTAAATATGAACCAGATTTCAAAACGCTTGCAGATAAAGTCTCATTAAAGGTGGGCTGACCCTGAGAGTATGTCACCATATCTGTGCAAATATATATGGTCATGTTATGCCTATGTCATTTGAACATCTGCCAATGTGAATATTCATTGAAATGAGAAACAAGGGGCACGGTGGCACAGTTGGTAGTGCTGTCGCCTCACAGCTAGAAGGTCCTGGGTTCGATTCCCACTGGGGACACTGTGGGCACTGGCGGCGTGTTCCCTCCTCCGCGTCATCAGTGCCCATACCCGAGGTGGGGGTTGGCGATAGGGCCTTTCTGTGTGGAGTTTGCATGTTCTCCCCGTGTCCCCTAGGGTAGATACCCTCACAAAAACATGCCGTAATCCTGGTCTCTAAAACTACCTCCCCCTGGCCAGCCGGGGCGCCTGATGGAGGGGAAATGAACTGGTCGGAATAACGTGTCCCTTCCACGCGCTACGTCCGGCCGGGGAAATTCCCCTCTGTCAGGTGAAAAGAAGCAGCTTGGACTCCTCATGCATAGAAGGAGGCATGAGGTCAGTCCGCTGCCCCCCCAGGTTGGCAGAGGAAGTGTAGCGCCCAGGATTACATTAGATAATTCGGACTGGGTGAAAAAGAAAACTGGGTTACAAAATCGTGGGATAAAAATTAATTAAAAAAAAAGGAAATGAGAAACAAAATATTTCTAATACTAATTATTTCTAATTTGTCTTAATATTATTTGACATTGATAATATAACTTACTATAAGTATTTATTCTAATTTAAGCTTTAGTCTTTGTGTGGATGTGTGCACATGCATTGAGCCTGTCAGAAATAGCAAAAAAACAAGTGTTTTTTCTAAAACGTTTTAGTGGTAGATCTTGGCTTACAATTGGGAATAAAATGGGCTCTTGGGCTTGAAAAGGTTGGTTACCACTGCTCTGGAGGAACCAGTGGGACCAATAGAGGTTCATGTCTCCATCCAGGTGGACTCTCCTCTCCTCAGACAGTGTGTGTATAATAGAGGTTCATGTCTCCATCCATAGGACTCTCAGGACCAGTGGAGGTCGTGGACTCTCCTCTCCTCCGTCAGCAGGTGGAGGTTCAGCGTCTGGCCATCAAACACCTCCAGAGGCAAAGCAACAGACTGAAGGTAAACTAACCCCAATATAATATAATTCAACTATGAGTATACACTAGGGATGCACAGAAAATATTCGGCTAAAAATGGCTAAAAATTTATTTTCGGCCTATTCGGTTTCGGCTCAAATAAGCCGAAAAATATCACCGAATAGTAGTAGTGGTCCTAAAGTTGTGAATCGAACTAAACTGCGGGAGAAACACAGATGTACAAGCCCAACGCGCTGTGCATTGCGACGGGTAGATAGCTTGTAGATCTGCTACTTTCAGCGCAGGAAAGGCGCATGCTTATGACGCTCTTTAACTATGCATTCAGCAGCCAGCGACAGTCGCATCACAACACACGAGCAGCAGTCACGGAATGCACAGGCAG